>NC_054706.1:79792773-79850273 GCF_016097555.1 Gigantopelta aegis | reverse complement strand
TCTATATGGATATGCATAAAAAGATCCACTGTTTCTAATGGAAAGAAATGTAGCGATTTTCCTCTACGACTGTGTCAGAATGAGCAAATGTTTGACATCCAAAAGCCGATGATTAATAAATCAATATGCTCTAGTGGTGTTGTTAAAGAAAATAAACTTTAACTTTCGGTACCTTTCATCACAAGTTGTCTACAACAAGCATCAGTTTTAAAAACATATATTTTGTTTAACCGTTCGGTTAATCGTCGGCTATTGGATGTCAAACATTTGACATTGGGCTATTGGATGTCAAACATTCCACATTGGGCTATTGGATGTCAAACATTCGACGTCTTCAAGAAAAACCCGCTACATTTTTCTGTTAACGGCCAGGGGTCTTTTATATGCATTTTTCTACAGTCAGAACAGTACCTAAGTATCAGGATTACTGGGTAAACAATGCTCTGGGTTTCTATCTTTTAGTTCTAATTTCTGTTAATGAAGACGAACCACACCAGCTTTTGTTATTATAATAAATAGAGATACCGATGATACGCTCGTTGTCCCCCCCCCCCCCCCCCCAACTCACCCTTATCTAGAAGAAACAAAAGGAATATTTCCTTAACAACATCGCAGCACATTTTAAAGTATTGGTGTTTGGTGTCTAAAGTATGCTTATGTTGATAGAAAATGAGAAAGGAAACCCGCTGCCGTCACACATCAAACGAAAGCGTCTTTCCCATAGCCTTGGAAGTGGTATATCACGGATTTTGATGTACCAGTCGCGGGTACTGGTTGGAACGGGAGAAAACGAGTTGACATAGGGCAATCAATCTTGCGACCCATCGCTACTCAAGCGAACGCTCTACCACTTCATTCCCTCCCCCTTTTGTTGATATAGTCAACAGAGAAACACTAAAATATGAGCCCCTCCCCTAACTAGAAGAAGGACATCAGCTACGGCCCTGTGTTAGCGCGATACTACAAACCAAATAGTCAGCTCTGTAAATAGCAACGCGCGGCCATTGATCGAAGCGTAAATATCAGGATTCTGGGATTCTCCACAGAAACACTCTAATGAATTCAGCCAGCATTCTGCGCATACATCACTGACCACGAATTAGAATGACTAATTTCCTGAAATATAATGCAATAGTTTCTCATATAACACGGTTTTTGATCGATCCACATGTTGATCAACTCATATTTGTTTAAAATAGGATCAGTCGAATTTATAGAAATGTAATTCGTTCCACTGGCTAAGAATCTTCACTATTTAATCGATTGTAAACAGAACACACTAATGGCCGTGACATTTCTACAAAATGACAGAATGAAATACGAAAATATATTCATACTCGAACATAAACCCAGTCATATTGGACGTTCGTGCTTGCATAGTGCGCAAAGACGTAGGTCTAGTTTATGTCCAGAAATTTGACTTAATTTTGCACGTTAAAATGTCGACGTGTAAACACGAAAGTCTGTGTGTTATGATAGTCACATACATTACTGGATCTAGGTCAGGCAACTTCCTGTCAGTACTGCGATATATCCAAACGTTACCATGCATTTACTGAAAACACTTTAATGCGGCATCTTCTGACTTATTCAAAATAGTTAATTTTAAACTTGGATGAACACATCTGATCTGACATTATCTTCTCAAATTGCTTTTTTACCACTGCATTACACATTCTGAATGCATGAATGGAAAGTTCACATTGGTCATAGCGCTGTGGTCGTATTTCACAAACTTCAATACAGTACAGCTATATCAGTGTACAAGTTTACATTTAATAATAAAAGTTATTGTCGTCTGTATTTATGTTCGGGATGGGATGTAGTCCTGTGGGTAGAGCGCGCTACGGGACGCTGCGGGTAGCGGGATCAAACACTCTCGGTGGACTTTAGTTTTTTTGTTTTGTCCTAAACTGTGACCCACCACTGGAAATAAAAGACCTTGATATGTGCTGTCCTGCCTAAGGGAAAGTGTTTACAAAAGATCCCTTGCTGATTTTTCGGCAGCGGGTTTTTTATTTTCCTTTCTCGCGACCAAGTTCGAAATAGTCAAATATACACTAAATATTTTAAGTTTAAAATGTGCTGAGGTGTCGTTAAACAAATTATTCTGGTGTGTTTTGTTTTTCTCTCTCTACTTACCTCTTAACTTGAACTGTAGCTTTCCAAGAGTGTAATGCTGGTTGGAAATCGCGCACTGTCCGCCGATGTGTGTGCCCTGCTAAATCTCTGTGAAATTCATAGCGTCGTCTCCAGTGTAAACATGTAATAACTTTACTTTTGTTTTCACCCGTTGTCTGGTGTTTCAACAGATGACAAAAGCCACTGTAACAGACAAGAGTGACAGTGCACACAACCGGTCGTCCTCAAATCGATGTGTGTCGCTCAATACCAGTCAACTGCTATCTAACACACTGTTCGGCACTCACTGTCAACCCATCATCGTCCATTGTCATATCGCTTTGGTAGAATATAAAAACTTCTCAGTAGAGATGACGCTAATTTTAAAGGTGTGACTGGTTTTATCTAGTTAATTACAAACGGTATTCCACTGCCGTACGCACCAGAATCAGGAATTCTGTATTTTATCTCACCGTTCCAGAGTTTGTGGCAATAAAGATATCTCCCAGATCCGTCTTGCACTACTTCTAACGGAAGTTAAAACCACGTCAGATAGTGGGTTAACACACACGATAAGAAACCAGGAAATGTGAAGTCTTGCTGGGCACTAGAATACGGTGTCACTCCTAGGGGAGGAGGGGGGATTAACCAATGAGGCGCCCTCATTTAGAGATTATTTAATATATCGTCCACTGTGCGCTCACAGATAAGTGCGCCATGTTACCTCAGAACAATCTAGCATCTAGTGGTCGGAGGTATTCAACGAAGATGGAAGGGAACAGGGGTGAGGAAAAATAGTTTGCCTGAATGACTTCGGTGGATAGCGATTTGCGATCAGTGTTATTTCTGTTATGGAAATGGTTAAAATAATTCGAGCACTTCTCATATCTTTAGACATCCCACCATGTTGTACCACATTCATCACTCACCACAAACATTACTCACCACAAACATTACTCACGCACATCACTCACGAAAACATCAATCACTCACGAACACATTGCTCACGTATTCATCACTCACGCATGTCTTACTTACGCACACATTACTCACATACGCACGTATTACTCACGCACGCACTCCTCACGCACATACATTAAACACATTCCTCGCGCAAACATTACTCTCGCACTCATCACTCGCGCAGGTATTACTCAAACATTACTCACGCACTCACCATTCACGTATATATTACTCACGCACTCATCACTCACACAAACACTACTCATGCACGTATTACTCGTGCACTCATAACTCGCGAACACATTAGTCACGCGCATATCATTTACATATCGCATCGAGTGCCAACAGAAAACAGCAACGAAGACTAGAAGAAAGAATTGTTATTTGTATTTAACAAAGCCCTTGCGCGTGCTGTAACCTCACCGTGGTGCAGGGGTGTAACATTCTCTTTGAGAATGGCCAATACAGCACAAATCCCCTTGTTTTCTTCGGAATACAATTAAAATTTTGAATAAAAGTTAGTATCTATCTGTGATATTTGTATTTTTGCACAGTTCTTTACACTGTGTTTTTATTTAAATCTTGAATTTTTATATTGATGTTGATCATCACTTTATTTGTTTGCATTACTATAGTTTGATTAATCCAGATACCGATTCCAAACCCTGAGTGAGTGCTCCGCAAGGCTCAATGGGTAGGTGTAAACCACTTGCACCGACCAGTGATCCATAACTGGTTCAACAAAGGCCATGGTTTGTGCTATCCTGCATGTGGGAAGCGCAAATAAAATATCCCTTGCTGCTAATCGGAAGAGTAGCCCATGTAGTGGCGACAGCAGGTTTCCTCTCAAAATCTGTGTGGTCCTTAACCATATGTCTGACGCCATATAACCGTAAATAAAATGTGTTGAAAGGGTCGTTAAATAAAACTTTTTTTTTTTTTTTTTTACTATAGTTTGACACCCAATAGCCGATGTATTTTTCGTGTTGGGGTGTCGTTAAACATTCATTCATTCATTCATTCATTTAACAAACAGGTATGTATGTTGACCCAGGTGTTGTTAAAATAAAACCGCCCTTGAAAATTATTCATGTTAAGAAATGTATTGTTTTGAAATGTTTCTGTCTCCGTGTCAATACATCAGTGTATTGTATACAAGCAGTCAACCACTTGACACGTGCACATAATTACGTTTGCTAATACGTTTTAAGATTAATACGCGTTCTATCTTAAAGTACGGTACATAGTTTAATCATAAACGGATTGTGTTGCATATATAGATGTGTTTTGTCGATGAAACAGAACATAATGCTGCTTCAACCTTCATACAAAACCGATATTTAAATAGAGTAGCAATACAAGATGGCAAATACTAGCGCATATTGGTAACGGTAATTGGATGACCGGAACTATCCACCGTTTGACCTTGTCGTCAACAGGCGCGTGCCAGGCAGACGAGAACGAGGGTCGGTTGGCACCTAGCTGGATGTGTGCGGCGTCCGTATTGATCTGCCAGCTGGTATCTCAGAATTCTGTTGACTGCTTCCTGCGATGGAATTCTCTTGGCGGGATTCGACAGATCGATGGGCAGCAGCGTGTAATCACAACTCATTCACTGCTCGAGCGATTTGGCGCGCTAAATGTGACGTTTAGTCAACTCTCCCTGCTCATCCGTATTATGACCTTCGAATTAACGGTATAGCGTGTAGCTATATGTCCAACACGGGTTAATTACATATTCCTCAGTGCTTATGGGTAAAATAGGGAGGTTTGTGGTCGTGGGATATATTATTTTCAGTTAAAATGTCGAGGCTTTAGTTTTTATATTAACTTTAAGATTTCTTTAACACTCTCAGTTAAAATAGGGAGCTGACGGTTGTGGGAAAGGGAGGGGTA
This sequence comes from Gigantopelta aegis, assembly GCF_016097555.1. Taxonomy (NCBI): domain Eukaryota; kingdom Metazoa; phylum Mollusca; class Gastropoda; order Neomphalida; family Peltospiridae; genus Gigantopelta; species Gigantopelta aegis. The sequence continues at coordinate 79,845,293 of NC_054706.1, read as the reverse complement.
TTTGACGTTTATTTCATTCCAATTTGTCATGGTGGCAGCGCGTCGTGTATTTAACACATTTAACTCTATGGCACTTTGTTTGCGGATTACCAAGAATCTGCTCTGATATTTTTAAAAGCAAAATTCGAGGGGTTGGAACCCCCTCCCCCAAAAAGCTAAATTTATTCTACTTATGTGGAGGGGCGAGGAGCGGCAACGCCTGACTTATATTTTCAAGACTCACATAAATAATATGCACGGATCTTAGATGCTATTCTTAGAATATGTTGCCCAGCGATACGTCAATATTGTCCAATAATAGCGAGAGTGAGTTGCGGAATTGATTTGATTTCTGCGACTTAAACAGATGAGTCCTGCTGTATGTAGGCATTCTTTGGCTTCGTTTCTCTACCACGATCTGACATTTAGGCGCATCCTGACGTTCCCTTTTCTTCTTTGTTAATATCACTGTATTCTGAGGCAACGCCAAATCGTGATGAATTCAAAGTTAAGGAGGTCGTAAAAATAATCTTGTCTTAACAGTTCTGAAATCGTCACTTCGGTTGAATACATGGATCCTTTCACTAGAATATGGAAGCCATCGTTTACAGAACGTTTATAGAGATCTTTGTTGCGTTCGTATGATTAATAATTCATAAAACATATTTCACAGCAAAACAGCTATGGCAACGTTGATGTCAAATCGTATGGGTAAAGCCTTAATTGTACTCAAACAGATCTTTGTTTTTCAAAACATGAATCCAAAATCTGTGCAAACCGTTGAATATAAAATAATTTGAATAATAATTCTTGGACAGTTGCTTAAAAGACCAGCGAAATATATTCATGCCATTATAGTTGAGAATATACCCGTATAACCCACTGGTAGAGCCTTCGTCTCGTGTGACATGGGTAACTGAATTTGTAATCATTAGCGAAACACTCAGTTATTTCCCATTCCAACAAGTGGTATATACTCAACATAATCATTAAGGGACCGTAGACCTTTTGGTAATTATTTCTTAATGTCATGTTATTTGAGCGAGTTTTAATCACAGGCGACTTCTAAACATTGTTTCCTTATAACCTGACCCGTGATACAATCTTGCACGTGGGTGGGGTGTTGTTTTGGTGCCTATATGAAAACTTAAACAATGCGCATTCGGTTAGGATTCGTCACACATACCTGTCATGTTGTTCGCTTTACATTGTTGTTTCAATCATTCACTTTAATAACCTGACACAAAATCAACGCCTTACAACGAAAAAAGCTGTATTTTAAAAACTATATTTTCAAAAAAATGGCGAAAATATTTACTTGCCCTTCGTTAATTTTGTTGCTAATATAAAACACAATGGTGTGTGTTGTCATGTGAGTGTTTGAGATACTCCTTGAAGTAACATATTATATGTCGAGCTGGTTTCTTCCCTTACCAAGTGTTGTATTTACCGTAAGTCAGACAACTGATAGGCAACTGTTGCCGATTTTATATCGGTATAAGGCGTGTTTTAAAAACCCCACCAAAAACATTCTCTTCCCACCATAAGCGTACGAGACGGGGGACGGGTGAGAAGCAACTGCCCCCTAGTGCTGGAGCAAAACCTCAAAAGCAAAAATGATAGAGATATTCGGACAAAATGTGCTAACCTGGGGCCTTATTCACAAAGGTCTCTTAGGCTCTGCTAGACAACAAAGCATCCTCTTTGTGAGTCTTTTAGCATTGCACTGCGAGATCGCAAAGTTGCGAGAGTTTAGTGAATTAGGCCCCTGATATCTTTGTACAATGTATTTCCATCATTCTACCCACAAAATTAGTTGTAATCCCTATAAAAATGCGTAGTGATTCGTTTGCAACCGTATATAGCTGTTTGGTAATGATGCTGACATGAATAAATGTTGTAATCCAGATTCAGGCATTTTCGTTTAATTCAAACAAAAATTAGCCTCACCCCCCCCCCCCCCCCCCCCCCCCCCCCACACACACGCACAAAACGGGAACCCGTACGTCTATGTTTTTCACGTTCAATCAGTAGGCCTATATCAGTCTCACTCGCAAAGCTATCAATGACATGATATGAAGCTTTGAACTTTATATGATGACATAAATCTTTAATAGATATATATATAATAACACTATAAAGTGTTAAAAAAACAACAATCCAGTCCAAATTTAAAACATACAATATAACTTTAGTTAATACAACATATAAAACAAATATGAAATAAAAATATAACAAATAGTAATAACATTGTTATTTCGAATAAGGCAATACCACTAACACCTGTGAACAGAACAATTTTGGATATACCGTATTTTTTATGCATGTCACCACTAATGCGGCACTTGGGAATAATCAATAATTAAAATATACCATCAATGTTATTCCTACTGTAGGATTGTGGAGTTTTCTACTGGGTAGTTAACATCATCACTGCAACCATGGTAACGCTCTTCAATACAAATCATAACATACAAGTAAAGTTCGTTTTCCATGTGTACGGTTTTTTGACGTGGCGTGGGCACACACACACATAAAACAGGCGGATATGAAATCACTTCTAATCATAACCACAGAAATGATTTTTGACGCGTCCGTTTCCCGCGTTGTGCGCCAGCTACGCGCCCGCGCCGCAGAAAAAACCCGCCAATGGACAGATTGACATAATAATAGAACTCAACTAAAATGATAAATTAAGTAACAGTGAACTCTTTCTGTAAACGTCATAAATTAGTGTAATAAACTGCCTAATTAGATTGATATATTATTTTACGTCAACTAAACAACACAAGTATATACAGACAAAATAAATAAGATAACTGTAAAGAAAGAACACAGATTACTGAAGGACAAATGGTTACATGAAGATTCCTTGACTCTTAAGCTGCTGAACAAATGGGTTTACATGAAGGTTCCTTGACTCTTAAGCTGCTGAACAAATGGGCTTACATGAAGATTCCTTGACTCTTAAGCTGCTGAACAAATGGGTTTACATGAAGGTTCCTTGACTCTTAACCTGCTGAACAAATGGGTTTATTTGAAGGTTCCTTGATTCTTAAGCTGCTGAACAAATGGGTTTACTTGAAAGTTCCTTGACTCTTAAGCTGCTACACAAAGAGGTTTACATGAAGGGTCTTGACTCTTAAGCTGCTAAGTAAAGGACTTTACTTGAAGGTTTCTTGACCCTTAAGATGCTGAACGAATGGATTTACTTGATGGTTCCTTGACTCTTAAGCTGCTGAATAGAGGAGATGACTAGTATTTGTAGGAAGGCTGACTCATACCCTGCTGAGCGTACCCCGTGTAGGCGTTCCTGTACTCCATTCCTTCGAGTCCCTTGCCGTGTCCTGTGCTGTCGAAGCGTTCCTTGTGGGAGCCGGTGTATTTACTGGTGTCTGTCAGACGGCTCGTTACACTGGCGGCTGTCCCTGAAGCCCCTGCTTTCTTCTGCAAGAGTTAAAGTTTGTTTTGTTTAGCGGTACCACTAGAGCACGTTGATCATCGTCAGAGAAAGCAATCTACCTTTTTCATTAGCAGTAACGGATCTTTTATTTGCACTTTCCCACAGACAGGACAGCACATACTAGTATCACGGTTGGGAAAACCCCAATCAAAGAATGGGTGCGCCGAGGAGGTTCGACCTGCGACCAAAGCGCTCTATCGACTTGGCTAGACCCTGTCCCCAAAAACTCTATCATGTTCCGTGTGGACATTATAACACGGCGTCTTTCTTTTGTTATTCTAGTGTTTGTTGTAGATAGTTTTGAGAAGAAGAGGGAAACATAGATGATGTTAATAAAGAAGAAGCTGTTGCAATACTTAATTATGGAAGGGAAAACGAGGGAAAGAAGACAAAGTGAAAAAAAGAAGAAACAGAAAAAGATATCATGATGATGATAATGATGATGATGATGATGATGAGAAGAAGAAAGAGAGGTTACCAGACCCGTAGTAAGAATAATTCGTGTGTGTATGTGTGAGGGAAGAAGGTGTGGTGGTGGTGGTAGTAGTAGTAGTAGTAGTAGTAGTAGTAGCAGTAGCAGTAGCAGCAGCAGTAGTAGTAGTAGTAGTAGCAGTAGTAGCAGTAGTAATAGTAGTAGTAGAAATAGTAGTAGTAATAGTAGTAATAGTAGTAGTAGTAATAGTAGCAGTAGTAGTAGAAGTAGAATCACTAACCACTGAGTGGTCTTTCTTGGACTCTTCTGCCACTTTCTTCATGAGCGCTTTCGCCTCCAGCTGGACTCGTTCATCGTCCCGGGGCGGCCTCTTGCAGTGTTCATCCAGCTCAATACGACACGCCGCCAGGTCGCAGAAGTAGTCCAGACTGCAGAACTTGTCTCGCTCTATTAAGTTAAAGTTCAGATCGCCCCTGAAAATGTTAAATAAAACCCGAAGTTTGGCTTTATTCGCACAGATCCTTCATTCGTGACATTAAAGTAATAAAAGATGTAAAACTGTGTCGCACGATGACATATTACGTTGACACAAAATGGAGATTACCAAGGTTAATTTCGTGCATGTCTACATCAGAAACATGTTCAGGAGGTCTCACGTTCGATCGCGTCGCTCGCTTGACCGTTTTTGTTGTTGTTGTTGTTGTTGGGTTGTTGTTGGGGTTGGGGTTTTGTTGGTGTGTGTGTGTATGTTGGGGTTTTTGTTGATTTTTATTTTTATTTTATTTTTATTTTTTTGTTGGGGGGGGGGGTTGACTTTCTTTTCTTTTTCGTTTTTTTTAGTATTTATCTAATTCATTTTTAAAATTTAGGTTGTTTTTAAAATGCGAAAAAACTAAAGAATTCATCATATGCAGTCAAAGGATTTTTGTTTTAAGTTTTACCCAATGTGGTGAAAATTTTGACCTGCGACGAGGCTAGCCGCATCCCACGGTCAAAATGTCCAGCACTAAGGGTGTATATTTTATATCCCACATGACTGCATATGATAACTATTATTTTACACGAACAAAAATGGTTGAAAGTGTAAGTTTTTCATTTGATTATTTTATCATAAATAAACTACACTATCATATTTACACTGTTTGTTTCATAGTGAAATTAACAAGATAGGTTTTAAAAGGTTTTAATCACAAAATATCAATATGATTGTGAAATTTAACTGATGAACAGAGTTAGTTCCCTTTTTGTTAGACATAATCATAGGCATAATCACGAGATAAATCATGGATATAATTATCTTTCATAGCTGTCTTTCAAGGGATATTTCAAGGGATCTTCATATGCAGCATCCCACAGACATGATATTACATACCACGGCCTTTGTTGTACCAATTGTGAAGCACTTGCTGGAAGAAGAATTAGCCCCAATGGGCCCCCTGATGGGAATCGATCCCAAACTGCTGGACACATGTGAAGGAGCGCGGCTCTTGTAGCCCTCCCCAAGATCCGCCCTGATTCTGTATTTACCTTGTTCTGATCTTGTGCACGGGGTACACACTGGTCTCGCTGATCTTCTTGTACCGTTCTCCCAGGGCGTCTTTCAACAGCATCGAGACCGCCTTTTCGTTCGCGACATATTTATCATCGTCGGGTACCTTCCTGCCTGCTGCCAGATCCACAAACGTATCGAACATGGATGTGAGACCTTGCTGCGTGTCTACGTCAACCATGGCTGAAACGACCGTGTGTACACAGTTCCACTGGCGTAGACAGAGGGCGACCATAGGGACCATACCACCCTCCCTCACACATATTTGTTTGTCATCATTTCCTTTTGTATTTTTGTCGTCCCATAGCACGACTCGTAGACAGTGTTGTCCCCCTCCCAAATGTGGGTACCCTCCCCCCCCCCCCCTCTTCCAATAGCCTATATTAGACCCTGGCTATGCTAAGACCGAGTTCCATTCCATATCGTGATCCCCTCCTCAACACCAACAGTATTTCCAACAAATAGCGGCTTTAACTAATAGCTGATGCATTTTGGAACAATTTTCATCAAATTCTATCTTTTATTTTGTTTGTTTGTTTGTTTGTTTTGTTTAACGACATCGCTTGAGCACATTGATTAATTAAGCAGCGGCTATTGGACGTCAACCCGCTACATGTTATCATGAACAGCAAGATATTTTTTATATGCATTTTCCCACAGACAATACATACCACGGCCTTTGACCAGTTGTGGTGCACTGGTTGGAATGAGAAAAAACAATCAGTTGAATGGATCCACTGAGGTGCTTCGATCCTGCGACGCAAGCACCTCAGGCGAGCCCTCAACTGACTGAGCTAAATCTGGTCCCTCTTTTTAAAAGTGCGGTGGACTAAAACTCTATGGCTTACCTTCTTAATTAGATGACAGGGGAGAACGGTTGCTAACGTAGTTCAATTGTGAGGTCATAATGATCCACGTCACGTGAGTAGTTCTTTTTCTTTGACTGTGACGTTATGTATAGTAACAACGATATGTCATGTATTCATTTTCAAACTTTTTGTAGATAAATAAAATTCTTGATGACATTTTCTACATTTTCATTAAAAATAGTCTTTTTATTATTATTCATTTTTTTCCTTTGCTCTTCTGTTTTCCTGCTCTTATGTATTTGTGTTTAATACACACGCCAGACAATGAATAGCTATGGGTGAACTAACTAATATCATCATGTTGGGGTCATATCATCGTGTGCCACATCGGAAAGGGCCGAATAGTGGCGCCAGCGGGGCCAGCGGGGCCATTTGGACTTGGTCTTCAACATCAGTTTGAAATCCATGTTTAATTGTCCACCTACACATGACGATTGTTAACTGAACGAGTTCTTGGTGGTACTAACGACATGTACCACCTACACATGACGATTGTTAACTGAACGAGTTCTTGGTGGTACTAACGACATGTACCACCTACACATGACGATTGTTAACTGAACGAGTTCTTGGTGGTACTAACGACATGTACCACCTACACATGACGATTGTTAACAGAACGAGTTCTTGGTGGTACTAACGACATGTACCACCTACAGATGACGATTGTTAACAGAACGAGTTCTTGGTGGTACTAACGACATGTACCACCTACACATGACGATTGTTAACTGAACGAGTTCTTGTGGTACTAACGACATGTACCACCTACACATGACGATTGTTAACTGAACGAGTTCTTGGTGGTACTAACGACATGTACCACCTACACATGACGATTGTTAACAGAACGAGTTCTTGGTGGTACTAACGACATGTACCACCTACACATGACGATTGTTAACTGAACGAGTTCTTGGTGGTACTAACGACATGTACCACCTACACATGACGATTGTTAACTGAACGAGTTCTTGGTGGTACTAACGACATGTACCACCTACAGATGACGATTGTTAACAGAACGAGTTCTTGGTGGTACTAACGACATGTACCACCTACACATGACGATTGTTAACAGAACGAGTTCTTGGTGGTACTAACGACATGTACCACCTACAGATGACGATTGTTAACAGAACGAGTTCTTGGTGGTACTAACGACATGTACCACCTACAGATGACGATTGTTAACTGAACGAGTTATTGGTGGTACTAACGACATGTACCATTCCGAAGATAATATTATATTATATCGTCGTTTATTTTCTCTTTAAATCGAGTTTGTCCGTACATGTGGTGCAGCAACCGATTAACGTAGCGCCTGTGCAAGACGTTTAGAAGGCAGGGGTCTAGTGACGAGTGACGTTATGGGGGAGGGGTCTGGACTGACAAGTGACGTTATGCAGGGGCGTAGCGTGAATTGGACCTGGGGGGGGGGGGGGGTCGAATATGAACCAAGAGGACCTTTTTTTTTTTTTTTTTTGCACCACCAGAAACTCCATATGTATAAACCTGTATCTTTTAGTTCCTTGTTATTGGGGAAGGGTCGACACATGCTCCCCCGGAAAATGTATGAAAAAAGAAGAACATTTGTTTGAGCAGGGAGGGATTTCAATCCCCGAAACCCACCATCTGCACACGCACCTGTTAATACCGGCCACTTGGTTAACTGTACGCCCATATCCCGAAACGTCAAAATAACAGCGGTAAAATGTAGCCAAACAGCTTACCATTGAAAAAAAAATACAAATCATTAAATACTTTTTCAAATACTAGAAGTGAATATATCAACCACAACATATGTTATAATTAGGAACTATCTTGCAATCACGATGAATGAACTCTCACCTGGATGTTAACTGTGTAGCGAAACCTAAGAAAAAAAATAGATAAAAGTTGGTTTACACAGAATACTAACCCGTGTCTTGGACACATCCACCGAGAAATCTCGGATAATGTGCCCAAGACAATCGTGCTTGAACCTTCAATAGATGTAAGCACAAGTCAATTGATTGATTGATTGATTGATTGATTCCCGTGAGATAGCGTTTATATTACACAGTGTGGTTCCAATGGGACATACACAAGTTGTAATATGAACGATCTCCTACTGGAACGAGTATAAGATTATGTGTATCACTTTTACTTCATCAGTGAACAATCGGACAATTCCTTCCAACATAACGAGTTGTCACAATGCACAGAGCTAAGACTAGGAACGATGACGTAACTCGCAGTGTGTCACCATTAATCAATCTCAAAGATGTATGTATCCCACAATGTGTGATACGGAAAATACCCTAGGCTATCTCCGCCACCGTGGCCTAATAAAATATACATATCGCCAAAAAAGGCAACGGACGTCATACGTTACTTGGACCATTGTGACGTCACAGTGCAGTTGCGAGAACGTTAACGACCGTTCCCAAGCGTGAGCTCGAGTTAGTAGGTAAGTTATAAAATGTATTAAAAGTTTAACGGTGAATGCTAGACAGTGATCATAAGCGTACGAGATGGGGGGAGGGGGGGGGGGGCAGGGCGAACTGCCCTCCCCCTAGTGCTGGAGCATATCCTCGAATTCAGGCAAAAATGAGAGAGAAATTCGGGCAAAATGTGATAATCTGAGACCTTTGTACCATGTATTTCCATCCTTCTACCCACACTATTAGTTGTACTCCATGTTAAAATGCGTAGTGATTCGTTTGCAACCTTATAAAGCTGTTTGGTAGTAATGCTAATGTGAATAATGTGTTCATACAGATATGCTCCAAACTTAAAATGACATCTTAAAATCTGTTTTATTTTGAAAATATTGAATCTCTTCATATCACATGTAACAAATGTATTCACTAGGAATAATAATACTCCAACAATTATTCTTACAACTACGTGTGAAAAGATGGACGGCAAAATAGTGTACGCTCTGACAATGAATCGGAAAAACTGTTTGAATGTCTTGTGAATCTTAAAATGAGTACTCTGACCGTACGAGAGCGAGACGGACGTTTGGACAGATACGATGTTGTCCTCGCGGTCAGGGCAAAACAGCACATGTATTCTTACTGTATCACCGCAAATGTATCTTTCAATTGCAAAACAATCAATAATTTCTGAATGAGTTTTTTCTATATATATATATATATATATATATATATATATATATATATATATATACACACACACACATTTCTATTATTATTGTAATATTGTAATTTTAACACTTTTCTTCTAAACGGCATTAACTAATTTCTCCGTGTGGTATCCTTGAGCCGTAAGAGAAAACCCTGGACAGCTCGAAAATGATCCCATGTAAACGTATTTAACGTCAAACATGGCGTTGTTATATTAGAGCGGGAATCTTTGATTACTTTGTATGGTAGGCACATATTGAACAGTTTTAATACAGGCTTTTCTCTGACCGTGAGGAGTGCATTATAACTGTCCAAATGTGCGTCTTGCTCTCTTATGCTAGGTTCAGACTACCAACTGTCATGACGGAATGGACCAACTGGACGGTTGCGTTGTAATTTCCCCAACTCGCGAATTGCGACGGGTGCGCTCAGATTAACAACTAATTGGTCGTAGAAGTTCAATACGACGAGAATCGAGTTGTTATAGTGCTCAGACTAGCAACTGGACAGTCGTAGGAGTTGTATACGACGAGAATCGAGTTGTAAGAGTGCTCAGACTAGCAACTGGACAGTCGTAGAAGTTCAATACGACGAGAATCGAGTTGTAAGAGTGCTCAGACTAGCAACTGGACAGTCGTAGAAGTTCAATACGACGAGAATCGAGTTGTAAGAGCGCTCAGACTAGCAACTGGACAGTCGTAGGAGTTGTATACGACGACAATCGAGTTGTAAGAGCGCTCAGACTAGCAACTGGACAGTCGTAGAAGTTCAATACGACGAGAATCGAGTTGTAAGAGTGCTCAGACTAGCAACTGGACAGTCGTAGAAGTTCAATACGACGAGAATCGAGTTGTAAGAGTGCTCAGACTAGCAACTGGACAGTCGTAGAAGTCGTGAGAGCAACACATTGGCCAACTTTCTGCTGACAGTTGGTAGTCTGACACTAACGTTACGGTCAGAGTATTCAGGCTACTTTTAAGACTAAATGTACGACAGGTAACTAGGAAAAGAAACACGATGGCGTCTTCCTCCGCGGTTGATGATGAGACGCAGCAAGGAGTCTCCGACATGTTCGACACTTTCATCGAGCTGGCGGCCGGGAAGAAGTTGACCGACCGCGAACGAAACGTTGCTAACGAAAAAGCGATCTCGATGCTATTGAAAGACTCCCTGGGAGAACGGTACAAGAAGATCAGCGAGACGAGCGTGTACCCCGTGCACAAGGTCAAAACAAGGTAAAGGTCAACATCTGTGAAAGTAGCCCGAGTACTCTGATCATTTTCGAGTTCACTGATTTGACATATTAATCACTAATACACACACTACAAGAAGAAACCCGTCAGCTCGCCCTTTCAATGATGCCCCGGTGCTGATGGGTTTCTTTCTGTAGTGAGTGTATTAATGATTAATATGTCACATATTTGTTATCAATGAGCTCGAACATTACCAATGTAAAGGTGTTTAACGTCAAACATAGGATTGTTGTTGTATTAGAGCGGCAATGTTTGACCACCGTTTGGTACCAAATTGGTAGGACTCGTAGACATATATTGCGTGGTTTTGAGACCGTCAATAACTACCCAAATATCCGTCTTGCTCTCTTACGTTCAGAGTATTCTGGCTACTTTGAAAGCACTTTCTAATAGGCAGGATTGTTAATACCACGGCTTTTGGAGTACCAGGTAGGACACTGTTGTTGGAATGTAAGGGCCACAGAATATATATAGTGCCCTACAAGGTTAAAAATGCATTAATATCCTCTCCAACCAGTTCGTGTCCTTTTGGCCTTCAAATGTCCATCCCCCAGGTCATCCCCCTGACACACACTTTTAAATACACTCCGCAGTCCCTGAAATGGGACACGGATTTGATGAATCCACTATGAGTCATTGATCCTAGGAACCACTGCACATCACGGAACTCTACGCTGACCCAGAGGGTCCTCCTAGCTCTAGTACTCTGACCGTAACAGAGCTAGACGGACATTTGGACGGTTATGACACTGCCACAGCTCTATGACCGTCCAAATGTCCGTCTAGCTCTCGAACTGCAGAGTACTTTGGGTCTCTGGGTCTAGTTTGAGAAAAACGTTGGTGTGCTTCGTATATTCCTTACAATTACACGTTCACCTTTTGGGTGTGAGATGGGATGGTATTGGATTTGGGGCAGGTTGATTTTTGCACGAATTATAAGATATTGTCAGAATCTGGATAACAAAGTTGATTCGTATTACTATTTACTAGCACACACCAATATAGGATTGCAAACGAATCAGTGTTCATTATTACATGAATTAAATAATATTGTGAGTACAATGATGGAAAGATAATTTTGCCCGAATGTTTGCAAGTTTGGGTTTTCTAAGCTAGTGTAACGCTAAGATTTGGCGGTCCTCCTACGGACGATGCATGAGGGATGAAACATCTTATTGCTGATCTCCTAGGGGAGTGGCGGTCCTTCTAATAGCGAGCATCTGATAGTGGATCCTGGAAACAATCACGGCTTTACCTAAAACATCCTTTCGACTGCCTTGTACAGAGATATGATTTTGATATGAGAATACGATTTTGTCGTTTCGATAAACGGCAAAACGCTTAACGTTGCCACCATGTGGGGCAGGATGTGCTCATCTTTCTAGAACATCTTATGTCATCACTGTTTTGTGATTCATAAATGCATGTGAACACAACTGTCTAAATATGCAGGTGGGGCGGGACTCAGTCGGTTGGGTGCTTGCCTGAGGTGCTTGCATCGAAGGATCGAACCACCTCGGTGGATCCATTCAACTGATTGGGTTTTCTCGTTCCAACCAGTGCGCCTTCTTTGCGTTCGCTGACTACACTTCTAAATTTGATCGTACGATGAAGGGCATCGTCCTCTCTAGGTCCTCCTTGTTGCCATAGAGCTTGGTAGCAAGAGATTCTTGGTGAGGCCAGATCTCCTCACTGGTCTGCTGCTGCTGCGGACATCTCTGGAGGATGTGCAATGTTGTCTGGTCTTCTTGACTGCATGTGCATATAGGCGAGGAGGCAAGGCGGAACTTCCTGTGTGCATGTGTGAGTTCAGCCTGTTATGTCCAGTGCGGAGACGAAAGAGAGTGACCTGCTGCTATCTAGTTAGGAGATGGTAGCTGTCTTTGTTTTTTGGTGATCTCATGATTGCTTTTATGATGGCTTTTTTTTTTTCTTAACCAGTGCGCCACAACTGGTCAAAGGCCGTGGTATGTGCTTTCCTGCTGTGGGAAAGTGCATATAAAAGATTCCTTGCTACTAATGGAACAATGTTGCGGGATTCCTCTCTAAGACTATATTTTAAAATTACCAAATGTTTGACATCCAATAGCCGATGATTAATAAATCAATGTGCTCTAGTGGTGTCGTTAAAAAAAACAAAGTTTTACTTTAAAATGCAGGTTTATATTTACGACACCAGTGTTCGATGGCCTTCCTGCCAGGAGTGGGAAGGAAGAAAGTGTCATCCCGCCGTCTGAATGATCATGTAGATGGAGCATCTGGCAGTGATTCACGACCTTGTCAAAATGTCTTTTCGACTCTGCTTTGTGCAGCCCTAAGATTTAGAATATATTAATGGTTTTCATTTTCCAATATGAACATTGGCCAATTATTGGCATAGAATTTATTTATAACTAATTAGATAGCGAAATGAAAAAAAAAAACTTGCAAAATTTTTATTCCTTCTGTTAGTAAAACATAACACAGAATTCAACAAGTAGAGAAACATAACAAATTACATCATGACCATATCTGTGACACATGAATTCAACAACAGAGACATGTGACATCATTAAATCACCTGGGAGTATTCAACAAGTAGAGAAACATAACAAATTACATCATGACCATATCTGTGACACATGAATTCAACAACAGAGACATGTGACATCATTAAATCACATGGGAGTATTCAACAAGTAGAGAAACATAACAAATTACATCATGACCATATCTGTGACACATGAATTCAACAACAGAGACATGTGACATCATTAAATCACCTGGGAGTATTCAACAAGTAGAGAAACATAACAAATTACATCATGACCATATCTGTGACACATGAATTCAACAACAGAGACATGTGACATCATTAAATCACATGGGAGTATTCAACAAGTAGAGAAACATAACAAATTACATCATGACCATATCTGTGACACATGAATTCAACAACAGAGACATGTGACATCATTAAATCACATGGGAGTATTCAACAACAGAGACATGTGACATCATTAAATCACATGGGAGTATTCCATCAGAGTCCAGCATTATCTTTATACAAACAAATTAATGCTTGTGAATAATTTTGTCATTAACAATGGTTAAAATGAACAACATGCTTACTATACAATGGAACATGACATTGCAAAGAAATGACGTCAAGCACGTCGTGAAATGACGTCTTGACGTCACATGATAACATGTGAAGTCCAATAATTCCTTCTATACAAAGCTATTATTACTTGTCTGTAATTTTTCATACTTATATTGGTTAGAAATAGTGAAAATAAGTAGATATCACTAAATAACCGAATTTTATATATATATATATTGGTGGCCATCTTGTTTTGACGTCATATTATGGACAATTTTTTATATTTGTTGGTATAGTTTTTTTGTCAGTTTTTTTGTTTTTTTTTGTTTGGGAGTTATCTTTGTTTTTGTATTGTATTGTATTTGTATTGTATTGTATTGTATTGTATTGTATTGTATTGTATTGTATTGTATTGTATTGTATTGTATTGTTTTGTTTTGTTTTGTTTTGTTAATTGTTATTGTTACAATGTTAGTGGTGTTTTCTTTCATTTGAGTTTTTGTTCTTTTTATTTTTTATTTTTTTTATTTTTGGTTGGTTGATTGGTTGGGGATTTGAGGGTAGGTGTGGGTTTATTTTAAGGAGGTTTTTTTTTTAGCGTTTGCTGGGTGTTTGGTGTGTTTAGGGTTTTTGTTTTGTTGTTGTTGCTGTTGTTGTGGGGGTTGTTTGTTTTAGTTGGGATTTTTTAACCAATGAAAATATTTTACATGTTCAGGGGCGACCCATACTTCGGCAAGGTAGAGCGAAGTGCGTTCTGCAATCTGGACTACTTCTGCGACCTGGCGGCGTGTCGTATTGAGCTGGACGAACACTGCAAGAGGCCGCCACGGGACGATGAACGAGTCCAGCTGGAGGCGAAAGCGCTCATGAAGAAAGTGGCAGAAGAGTCCAAGAAAGACCACTCAGTGGTTAGTGATTCTACTACTACTACTACTACTACTATTACTACTACTACTATTACTACTATTACTACTACTACTATTACTACTATTACTGCTGCTACTACTACTACTACTACTACTACTACTGCTGCTGCTGCTGCTGCTGCTGCTGCTGCTGCTGCTGCTACTGCTGCTGCTGTTGCTGTTGTTGTTGTTGCTGCTGCTGCTGCTGCTGCTACTACTACTACTACTACTACTACTACTACTACTACCACACTTTCTCACCTCACACATACACACACGAAGTATTCTTACTACGGGTCTGGTATAGAAACCTCTCTTTGCATAATCATAATATCATCAATTATAGTTATAGTTATGTCTCGGAATATGTTACTTAAGCTCGACACAAACAATTATTTGCAATTTGGTGAATTTGGTGAGAAAATCTGAAGCTATTTTTCAATTAGCCAAACAAACTAGTCCCCCATTTTTTGGGAACCTTGCATTTCTGTACGCACATTTGTTCATTCTGGTTTTCGCATCTTTGGAAGATGCTAATTGTGGATCCGAGGCGTGCAAATGTGGTACCCTTGAGCAGTTTGAAATATTGTGCCAAAACGCACAGTCGGTAATATCTCGGATATTTTATCACCTGACAGTACCCTCCAAGGTTTGTTTTGTTTAAATCACCACTAGAGCACACTGATTTATTAATCATCGGCTATTGGATGTCAGTACCCTCCAAAGATTCAAAAACAACTAAGAAAAGTTATGGGAAAAGAACAGCAAGGTTTAGCGCACAGGCCAACATACTAAAGTAATAAAATGAACATTCATTAAAGAACTGCATTTATTTGATACATTTTCAAATTAATTTTATGGCTTTACCAACAAATATTGTACATACGTGCATTTATAGGATTTTCAAATTAGCTTTTTGGCTTTAGCTTCAAATATCGTAGATTGCTGAGTAGTATAATATGTGTCTTTAACTAATGTTTTGGATTTGATTGTTTTCTTGCAGAAGGGTGCACACGCATCAGGTGTGGCGGCCAGTGTGACCAGTCGTCTGACAGACACCCATAAATATACTGGCGCCCACAAGGAACGCTTCGACAGCTCGGGGCACGGTAAGGGCATTGGCGGGCGGGAATACAGAGACCCACACACGGGATACACTCAACAATACAAAGGTCAGGGCACCTACCATTAGATGTCTCGTTCATACTGTTGTGGCAATTTGTTATTGATACGTTCAACAATACAAAGGTCAGGGCACCTACCATTAGAAGTCTCGTTCATACAGTTGTGGCAATTTGTGATTGATACGTTCAACAATACAAAGGTCAGGGCACCTACCATTAGACGTCTCGTTCATACAGTTGTGGCAATTTGTGATTGATACGTTCAACAATACAAAGGCCAGGGCACCTACCATTAGACGTCTCGTCCATACTGTTGTGGCAATTTGTGATTGATACGTTCAGCTATACAAGGGTCAGTTCACCTACAAGTAGACGACTCGCCCATACAAGGGTCAATTCACCTACAAGTAGACGACTCGTCAAAATAATTGTGGCAGTTTGTGTTTTTGTTCTTCTGTAATCCGTGCTTTATACGTTATTTAATTTTGTAGAACACTATCTTATAGTCTTACTTATTTATGTAAAGTAATATTGTTTTACAATGTTGGTACAAATAGTAATATTTTTAATTGATACACTTTTCTTTTTACTTTTCTTTTTTGTCTTGTTTTTAATCGTTAATTATTTTATGTAGGGTTTTTTTGTAGCTTTTTATGTCTGTTCGTTTATTGTTGTTGTTGGGTTTGTTTTGCTATATTTTGAATGATGTTAATCTTGAAATTGTAAACATTTACATTTGTTTGTATGTGTTATTTTTTATTGAATAGTATTACTATGGTTATGAAAATTTAAAATATCAAATGGAAGTGTTTGTTTGGGTGTTGTTGTTTTGTTTTGTTTGGTTGGAGTTATGTATTATTCATTCTAGAATGCCGAGCGCCGCCTCTGGAGATGATTTTGTGTTAATCACTGAAAGTGATTTAAAAAAAACAAAAACATAACTGTGGCCGTATGTTTTGCCATCGTAAATACACGGGCAATACGTAACTTGCGCGTGCCCTTTGATTCTTTCCATGGACTCCTAGGAACACTCACCGGCCTCGGTGGCGTCGTGGTAGGCCATCGGTCTACAGGCTGGTAGGTACTGGGTTCGGATCCCAGTCGAGGCATGGGATTTTTAATCCAGATACCGACTCCAAACCCTGAGTGAGTGCTCCGCAAGGCTCAATGGGTAGGTGTAAACCACTTGCACCGACCAGTGATCCATAACTGGTTCAACAAAGGCCATGGTTTGTGCTATCCTGCCTGTGGGAAGCGCAAATAAAAGATCCCTTGCTGCTAATCGGAAGAGTAGCCCATGTAGTGGCGACAGCGGGTTTCCTCTCAAAATCTGTGTGGTCCTTAACCATATGTCTGACGCCATATAACCGTAAATAAAATGTGTTGAGTGCGTCGTTAAATAAAACATTTCTTTCTTTCCTAGGAACACTCCTACTTTTGGAAACACACATAGGCATGGTAACATATGCACGGAATCCACGTAACTTACTAGTGTTTGTTGTGAAATGATTTATTTGGACTCTGCACTTCGGACGACTCTATGCGTTAAACGTATTCGCATATATCATGTCGATATATTACGTTACGGTCTTAAACTCACATACGCAAGAATTATCCGATACAGCATACGGATACGAATACGAATACGGCAATCAGATGCTGAAAAGACTTCCCATTGTTATACTTAGGGACAACATCCATTTGTCTGTAATGTGTTTGCGTATACTTATGCGTAAGACATAATCAGTTTAAATCCAAATATAGGTTGAGTAGATTCCGTGTATAGGTCTTCACAATCTAATTAAAATTTGCTCTACTGGTTTACCAGTAGATCTAACAGCATTGCGTGGACTCCCATGTCCAGGTGACATTTCATCTATAAATAACAATTTATGGGTATGGGTAACTTTATTTACGTGCCCCTATCCACGAAGGTTCAGGCACGCCCACTGCGGAATTAGCCTCTGACTTCGCCAGTGACTGACTCCGGAGCAGGGGGGGGGGGGGGGGGGGTAAGTTTGAAGTGGGCGGAATTTGGAAAAAAGCCATTTAGTTAGCGCGGACCGACTAGCAGACACTTCATAAACAAGAAGTAACACCGAGTGGGAGCCGTGTTCTGATTGGCTGAATTTCGATTCCTCGGTGAAGCCTGTTTTTTACCTAAGTCTACAAAGAGTACTGCATACCGATACATGTCTGGACTCTAAAATTTTAGCCAAAAATGGTTAAGACTGCTCGGCCGAAAAGTTTTAAGGTGATTTTGAGCAATTGAACGGGCGCCAAAATAGAATGCGTTAGACTACTTATAAAAAAATGAACATAAGAATTTAGAACTGCTTCCAAAACGTTTAAAGTCTAACTAGCCCAAAAAAAAGGTTGGTACTCACGGAGGTAAAGGTTGGTAGGAGGTTGGTATAACAGGACTCATGGTGAGGTGATGGACTGTCCAGGCCTGAAGTTGGGGAGTCCTTCAATCAAGACCTTGATATTCCTGTAGATGGCTGCCGGATATATATCTCTCAGCACTATCTTGAGGATACGATGGATAGTAGTATTGGTCATATCCGGTATCAAGAGTCCTTGCCTGTACAGTCCGTCCTGTTTTGCAGTCACGTGGATCTGGTTGCCAGTTCCTGTTGAGTGCAGTTGGTATTTCCCAATTCCGTTGGGTAGGTTTCGCCAGTTGTTCTCATTCCAGAGTCCCTTTAGTTGGTTGGTGTCGGTGAAGTCGCCGTGGATACAACCCTGCCATTTGGATGGGATGTTTTCACATACGATAGTCCATTTGGATTGGTCGAGTGTCCCCGGTTCGGAAACCGTTGACATCTTCCTCCTCTTGGACTCCCCTCCGGCTGCAGGGTCGGCAACAACATCATCAGTGGAAGGCGCTTGTGGGCTCGCTGGGGGGTCCGTCACGATGACGTGTCCAGTTTCCATCTCAGCAGGTGGGTCGTCAGGAGGGATCGCCACTGTCAGTGGAGCTGACAGCTTTGGTCCCCCCTGTTCCGCTCCTGGCGAGTGCTTCCGGTCAGAAACTGGGAGCGGCTGCGCAGAGTGAACCGCCCCCGGTGGTTTAGCCACCGGGTTTGGATCACCCTGTCTCGCTCCCGTTGGTCTGATCTTCCTCTTCGGGGCAGGTGGGACCGCTCCTGGCGGTTGAGCCGCTAGGTTTGGTCCCCCCTGCGAAGTCTTGGGTCGCCGCCTCCGGTTCCTCCTCTTCGATCCTGATGAGTTGGTAGCTCCGTAACTCAAGGTTACAACAGCACTGTCTCCATTGTGTTCAATGCGGTACTTGACTAGTGGGCCAAGTACACGCAACACAGCCCCCAGGGTGGGGGGGAGAGAAATCACCACGTTCTCGCTAGACAACTTCATTGTCTGAAGGTCGAGGTAAGAATGCGCAACTGAAAAATGATAACAATTTAAATATCGACCAATTACACTTCGCCTTTTATAGCGTTACTCGGGAGCATACAAATTCTAAAAATATCGGGCGAGGCTATTTTTGCAATAGGTGAACGTGTTGGTCTATTTTAACATTGAAAAAAACAGTGGGGAAAGTGCAGTAATAAACTCTGGATTGTATATTAGTATAAACAGATTTATAGCTATACCATCACTGGGGTTTTTTCGTCTTGAAACGAATTTTATATAAAATTTTATATTGAAATTAATTTCCGGCATACTTCGTAATTTACCCGAATCATTTCGTATACACTCGGCATAATCCCGAATTTTTTCTAATTCTTTTCAAATCACTGGCATTATTTTGCAAGTAAGGTTGTGATTGGTCGAATGAAAGGTCAACTGGACATGAGCTCCAAAGGGCTGCTGTTAGATCCACATGTAATAGTGGAGCTAATTTTAATTAGATTGAGGTCTTCATACGCGTTTATGTGTCCGATCACTCTATGCATTAGGGATTACGTATACGCATACAGATTTCAGACAAATGGAATTTTCTCGAACGTGTTTAGAAACCAACTGCACCCGGTGAATAGGCGATGAGTGATCACTATTCGGTGACAGTCGTGTATGAAGAAAAACACAGCACTATGTAGTGAATAAAATGAAATTTAATAATAATCAGCCTATGGTGAAAAACATGAACATGAAAGTCAAGCAACAGAAACATAAAGTAAGATATGTATATAAATAATAGCTACTGATTAAAATCTATACCTATACTAACAAATTACACTGTTTTAGGCACAGAGGGTGTATGATGACAATAATAGTAATAATCATAATCATAAAAAACCCACGTAAAAGCAATATTTTATGCTATTTGACATTCATCTTTTAGCTAATAGTTAAAATGATTCAGAACTATTGGTCTGAAAACGAGAAAACGTATTCTGGAACTCGTCCTTCTGTAGATGGGTTTTTTCTGACACTCGTCTCAAGAAAATTACAGCTTGCTCTAGCGACTGATTTTCTTCAGACTCCTGTCAGAAAAACCATCTAAAAACGATCTCGTTCCAGAAACTATTATAATAGCTAGTTAAAGCCTTAAAATGACGTCAAGACTAACAGAGATATCCAATTATATAAATAAGTATTATCGTGATTTCAAATGTGAAAGTTAATTAAAGTGTCAAACTAACTTTAAGTCTGAAAACGATTCAAGCTAGAAAATAATTTAAAGTTATTGACCCTAGAGCCCGAGGTCCGTACCTTTTCTGTTACGTGTAACATTTATTGTAGTTACCGGTGTTACAAACATAGGGACAACCAGAAACACGTTGGAATGTGTAATTTAACGGTTAAAAAGTTGTAATAGCTAAAAATATCAGTCAGTCCCTTTAACGTCGGAAAAGTGTTTATTACAATCTGACAAATTATTACTTTAAATCTGAAAGTGATAAAAACTGGTGTAAACTCAATCATTCAACATCATACATAAAACATTAACAAAACGTCTTTTTTCTTCTTCTTTTTTTTGTTTTGTTTGTAAGGTAACATAATGTTACCGCTGTTCTCGCGGTGGTTCATGAGAACTAACTAAATAAAGTTTTTTGTTTTGTTTTTAAGGTAACATAATGTTACCGCTGTTCTCGCGGTGGTTCATGAGAACTAACTAAATAAAGTTTTTTGTTTTGTTTGTAAGGTAACATAATGTTACCGCTGTTCTCGCGGTGGTTCATGAGAACTAACTAAATACAGTTTTCCCACAGTAAATCTTACACATACGTAGTAGGCCTACTAACTTTACTTTCAAAGATTCTTTAAAGTCGCGGACACTAGTTTTAGAGGTACGTGCGTTTTCTGTTTGGTATAAAATCTATTTTTAGCTACTACATGTTGAATTGACTACAATTTGATAATTTAATTTTTAAAATGTAAACAATGTGTAAGTTAACGGTAAAAAAAAGCTGCAATATTCGAAAATATGTTGCAGCGTCTAAAAGCTAGGACGAGTGTCTTTAATAACCTTGCAGCGTCTAAAAGCTAGGACGAGTGTCTTTAATAACAAGCTAGGTAAATAGAACATTGAATACACTACACACACTGATCTGTAACTACAAAAAATTCACATTTAGGTCATAGTGAAAATATAATGTGTTGAGGAATGTTATACAAGTTAAATGTAAACACGCGTGCGCTTATATTGTTTCGCACTCTTTTCGGCCTATCGGCGCACTAAAATATTCCAAATATAAAAATCAATACAAAATTCAAAATTTCTTATATGACAAGTAGAAATTCGTTAAAAACTAGTATTGTGGCAAATATAAGTTGTAGACGTGACGAAACACTGTGTTGGAGCATACCTGACATTTGGTGGGCGGTTCTCACTATTGACTGGAGTTACCACTAATAAACGAACCCAGAAACCCCCATCCGTAAACTACATGTTATGCATGATTATTCTGTTCATGAAGGTGCGCCCTATAACATTTTCTAAAAACGTAATCTAGCCGATCTCTATTGTAGTGCTGGGGTTTTGTTAAACATGCATGCATATTCAATCATTTCATATCAGTCTTCTTTATAAAAACTGCCACTTATTGTATGATGTTAGGTTTATGCTAAATGTTTTCACCACTAAACAAACGGAACTAGGCAGAGCTCCCCACTGGTTTAGCATAATATTATCTTGTTACTATAAACATTTAATATATGTTGTCAAAGCCTATAGATTACCCTGTCTGTTTAGATAATACAGCATAGAGCTGCGACATAAAAAAAAAAGAGTCTAACTTACTAGTATTATGACATTACAAAGAGATAGACATTCATGTATGTGCGTTTATATCACCTGAGCGTTTAGAAATAAATCATGTTTGGAAATGATACAGTATTCAAATGTGAATTATTACGTCGTCACAAACGATTGTTGAGTTTGGTTAGCTTTTATGGTGTGCAAATTACCTCCCTTGGGTATAAATCTTCCATAGTAAGATAACAAATACAAATATTTTTAACTTGATTTCAGTGCTGTACCTAATAGCCTAATAGTTTAATTCGTTCAATAGTAGTAAGAAGTCATACCCTTCAGGGCGTGGGACAGGGACGTGAATTCGAACGAGCCCATATAAATGTATCTGAATCATGTACATTTGTTCCATTTTGAGATCTAAGGCGTGTACCCTTAACATACATATTATATACCGATATATAGAGGGGTTAAAGATGGCCCTACACAGAGATGTAAACACTAAAGACACCCCACACAGAACCCCTTGTTTCAAGATCAACCGTACGGGCATGAGAATAATAGTTATAAAAACATTATTTATTTTTAACGTATTTGCTCAAATGTGTAATTTGCGGTTGAGACAATAGTAGTTGATGCATAATCTATAGACTTCTACACAGTCGAATATTTAACACAGTACATGTAATGCAATTATAAGGTCTCACTACACGTACAGAGGCCATCTGCCATGGAAATCCATATTCAATTAAATGGAGAATATTTATATCCCAGTTGTTAGCTACTTGATTCCTGCACGAGTTCACTGCTGTATCTGTTGTTCCAGTACACATGCCACTACGTATGCCACTACGTATGCCACTACGTATGCCAGTACACATGCCACTACGTATGCCACTACGTATGCACAGTTTTGTTTTAGTAAACCGGTATGGGAGTGGCAGTCCTTCTTGTGGCAGTGCAAGAGTCCAGTGATGAATTTCCTCGGGAGTGGCTGTCCTCCTGTAGACAGTTCATGGATTGATCGCAGATAACCGTTGTGTCGGTCAGATTTACACAAACATCATGTGTAAATCCACACAGAGGGCATACATTTAAAATCAATACAAATTAGCTTATTTTTCAATTACCAGAAATGGATATATCCACCACCAAACTCTAACAGTTAGGAACCACGATGCATAAAAAAATAACTAGAAAATAAATCGTGTAGTGAGACCTTAACATACTTCATGTACATAAATTATCAAAGTGAACATAGGCATTGGAAGTTGGGGAAAAGGGGCAGTGGGCATTGTCCTGAAAATAATACACTGTCTCCCCCCCCCCCCCCCCCCCCGGAATGCGTAGTAATATATTAGTGGCCCCTCCAGTTGTTGGTATTATCAGGCACCTAAGATGAACATTTGAGGGCTAATAGTATTCAACAAATTATCATTTTCACGAACTGGAGCACGCAACAATTAATATTGTCATACAATATGGTTTTGTAAGGATCGTTTTGTTAATTAATGCCACAATACCGTAATTTATTCCACGCGTGTCGTTGTTAGTGAAAACTTTATCCCTCCTCAGTATTCCCAGCACCCCACACAACCTTTTATATTCTTTAGCGAAGAGGTTTACCGAATATGCTTGTTCTCTATCTATTATACATTGTATCAATGAGAAAACCACGTCCATATTTAATCGCTACAATATCTATAATTATTCTATAACATCTAAGAAGACAAACAGTGTTGAAGACTGACGCTGACTCAGTATTCCGTGGTAGTAGGGTGGTGTGGATGCGTGTGTGTGTGTGTGTGTGTCTATTTGGCGAAAGAGCCTTGACCCTTGTACTGGCCGACGTAACCCGTGTGTTCCACCCTGTACACGCGACCTTCGATCCCCTTCCCCTGTCCAGACTCGTCGAACCGCTCCTTGCTGGACCCCGTGTATTTACTGGCGTCCGTTAGTCTGTCCGTCACACTAGCGGCGGTTCCAGAGGCGGATGCTCTTTTCTGAAAATAAATCATATCAAGGCTATGAGTGACTGATAAGAAATTCGCTTCTTCTCCTTAATGTGGCACGCAATTAAAAACAAAATTGACAATGAAAAGGAGAATACTGACAATAAAATAGACAAAAGTATTTTTTAGACAAAACTGACACTAAAATAGACAAAACTGACAATAACATAGACAAAAGTGATAATCACATAGACAAAACTGACAACATAGACAAAACTGACAATAACAGACAAAAGTGATAATCACATAGACAAAACTGACAATAACATAGACAAAACTGACAATAACAGATAAAAGTGATAATCACATAGACAAAACTGACAATAACATAGACAAAAATGATAATCACATAGACAAAACTGACAGTAACATGGACAAAAGTGATAATCATATAGACAAAACTGACAATAACATAGACAAAACTGACAATAACATAGACAAAAGTGATAATCACATAGACAAAACTGACAATAACATAGACAAAACTAACAATAACATAGACAAAAGTGATAATCACATAGACAAAACTGACAATAGCATAGACAAAAGTGATAATCACATGGACAAAACTAACAACGAAATAAGACAACAAAACTGAAGATGAATTGGACGACACTGACATTAAAATAGAGAAAACAATTAAACAGAGGATACTGACATTAAAGTAGAGAAAACAATTAAACAGAGGATACTGACATTAAAATAGAGAAAACAATTAAACAGAGGATACTGACATTAAAGTAGAGAAAACAATTAAACAGAGAATACTGACATTAAAAAAGAGAAAACAATTAAACAGAGGATACTGACATTAAAATAGAGAAAACAATTAAACAGAGAATACTGACATTAAAGTAGAGAAAACAATTAAACAGAGGATACTGACAATAAAATAGAGAAAACAATTAAACAGAGGATACTGACATTAAAGTAGAGAAAACAATTAAACAGAGGATACTGACATTAAAGTAGAGAAAACAATTAAACAGAGGATACTGACATTAAAGTAGAGAAAACAATTAAACAGAGGATACTGACATTAAAATAGAGAAAACAATTAAACAGAGAATACTGACAATAAAATAGAGAAAACAATTAAACAGAGGATACTGACAATAAACTAGAGAAAACAATTAAACAGAGGATACTGACAATAAAATAGAGAAAACAATTAAACAGAGAACACTGACATTAAAATGGAGACAAGTAATAATGAAATAGATAATACTGGCCATTAATTAACAAAACTGATAATGAAATTGACAATGCATCCAACGATACTGACAATGAATTAGAATACAAAGAAGGTTTGCTTTGTTTAACGACACCACTAGAGCACATTGATTTATTAATCATCGGCTGTAAGGTGTCAAACATTTGGTAATTTTGACATATAGTCTTAGAGAGAAGACCCGATATATTTTTCCATTAGTAGCAAAGGATCTTTTATATGCACCGTCCCACATACTGATAGCATATACCATGGATATACCAGTCGTGATGCACTGTCTGGAACGAGAAATAGCCCAAGTGGCCAACCGACAAATTAGAAGACAATGTCAATGAAACGGGGAAAACTGAAACTGAAACGGTACAATGTTATATACAACATGAATACCCCAACTCACTAATACTGGGGGCGTGACGTAGTGGTAAAGCGTTCGCTTGGTGCGTGGTCGGTTTGGGATTGATCCCCGTCGATGGGCCTATTGGGCTATTTCTCGTTCCAGCCAGTGCACCACGACTGATATATCAAAGGCCGTGGTATGTGCTATTCTGTCTGTGGGATGGTGCATATAAAAGATCCCTTGCTGCTAATGGAAAAATGTAGCGGGTTTCCTCTCTAAACCTATATATCGAAATTACCAAATGTTTGACATCCAATAGCCGATAATTAATAAACCAATGTGCTCTGGTGGTCTCTTTAAAGAAAACAAAGTTTAATTTTTAACTCTAATGCTGTTGACAGCCACAGTAAGGATATTGAAACTCACGCCAGTGTGGTCTTCTTTCGCTTTCTCTGCCACTTTCATCATCAGGTCGTGAGCCTCGCTCTGGACCCTCTCGTCGTCTCTCGCGGGCCGCTTGCACTTCTCGTCTCGCTCTATGCGACACGCGGCCAGGTCCGCGAAGTAATCGACGCAGCAGAACTTCTCCAGGTGGACCTTGTTGAAGCTGGAGCTGCCTCTAGAACGACAACAGACGACACAAACTGTCAAGTGGAAACTCAGTCTAAATGTAACCAGTGCTTGTTCAAAGCATGTTAAAAGTTGTTTTATGATACATATACTTGTCGGAATACCGCGAACACGAGGCGTCACTCACTTTGTTTTGTGATACATATAGCTTGTCGGAATACCGCGAACACGAGGCGTCACTCACTTTGTTTTGTGATTCATATAGCTTGTCGGAATACCGCGAACACGAGGCGTCACTCACTTTGTTTTGTGATTCATATAGCTCGGCGGAATACCGCGAACACGAGGCGTCACTCACTTTGTTTTGTGATACATATAGCTCGTCGGAATACCGCGAACACGAGGCGTCACTCACTTTGTTTTATGATTCATATAGCTTGTCGGAATACCGCGAACACGAGGCGTCACTCACTTTGTTTTGTGATACATATAGCTTGTCGGAATACCGCGAACAAGAGGCGTCACTCACTTTGTTTTGTGATACATATAGCTTGTCGGAATACCGCGAACACGAGGCGTCACTCACTTTGTTTTGTGATTCATATAGCTTGTCGGAATACCGCGAACACGAGGCGTCACTCACTTTGTTTTGTGATTCATATAGCTCGGCGGAATACCGCGAACACGAGGCGTCACTCACTTTGTTTTATGATACATATAGCTTGTCGGAATACCGCGAACACAAGGCGTCACTAGCTTGTCGGAATACCGCGAACACAAGGCGTCACTCACTTTGTTTTGTGATACATATAGCTTGTCGGAATACCGCGAACACGAGGCGTCACTCACTTTGTTTTGTGATTCATATAGCTTGTCGGAATACCGCGAACACGAGGCGTCACTCACTTTGTTTTGTGATACATATAGCTTGTCGGAATACCGCGAACACGAGGCGTCACTCACTTTGTTTTGTGATACATATAGCTTGTCGGAATACCACGAAAACGAGGCGTCACTCACTTTGTTTTGTGATACATATAGCTTGGCGGAATACCGCGAACACGAGGCGTCACTCACTTTGTTTTGTCTTTGTGTATGGGGAAGACGCTGGACTCGTTTATCTTCTTGAACTTGTCCCCCAGACTGTCCTTGAGTAACATCCCAATCGCCTTCTCCGTCGCCACCTTCTTCTCGGCCGCGGTGAGCTTCTTACCCGCCGCCGCCAGCACCACGTACCGCTCAAACATACAGCACAGGTCCTTCTCCACATCCGGGTCACACATGTTGCACGTGCTCAGCGGTTAACCTCAAGTGCTGTCTGCCAAAACTCTGAAGAAGTCAAGACAAGTTAGTGGTTAATGAGAGACAAATTAATGGTCATTCAAAGACAAGTCGGTAGTCAATGAGAGACAAGTTAGTGATCAATGAGAGACACATTGATGGTCATTGAGAGACAAGTTAATGGTCACTGAGAGACAAGTTAGTGGTCATTGAGAGACAAGTTAGTGGTCAATCAGACAAGTTAGTGGTCATTGAGAGACAAGTTAGTGGTCAATCAGACAAGTTAGTGGTCATTGAGAGACAAGTTGGTGGTCATTGAGAGACAAGTTAGTGGTCAATGAGAGACAAGTTAGTGGTCAATGAGAGACGCATTGATGGTCAATGGGAGACAAGTTAATGGTCACTGACAGACATGTTAATGGTCAATGGGAGACAAGGTAGTGGTCAATGAGAGACAAGTGGTGGTCAATGAGACAAGTTAGTGGTCAATGAGAGACAAGTTAGTGGTCAATGAGAGACACATTGGTGGTCAACGGGAGACAAGTTAATGGTCAATGTGAAACAAGTTAGTGGTCAATGAGAGACAAGTTAGTGGTCAATGAGAGACACATTGGTGGTCATTGAGAGACAAGTTAGTGGTCAATGAGACAAGTTAGTGGTCATTGAGAGACAAGTTGGTGGTCAATGAGACAAGTTAGTGGTCAACGAGAGACAAGTTAGTGGTCAATGAGAAACAAGTTAGTGGTCAATGAGAGACACATTGGTGGTCAACGGGAGACAAGTTCATGGTCAATGAGAGATAAGTTAGTGGTCATTGAGAGACAAGTTAGTGGTCATTGAGAGACACATTGGTGGTCATTGAGAGACAAGTTAGTGGTCAATGAGACAATTTATTGGTCAATGTGAGACATATTGGTGGTCATTGAGAGACAAGTTAGTGGTCAATGAGAGACAAGATAGTGGTCAATGAGACAAGTTAGTGGTCAATGTGAGACACATTGGTGGTCAATGAGAGACAAGTTAATGTTCACTGAGAGACAAGTTAATGGTCAATGGGAGAGAAGTTAGTGGTCATTGAGAGACAAGTTAGTGGTCATTGAGAGACAAGTTAGTGGTCAATGAGAGACAAATTAGTGGTCATTGAGAGATAAGTTAGTGGTCAATGAGAGACAAGTTAGTGGTCAATGAGAGACACATTGGTGGTCATTGAGAGACAAGTTAGTGGTCAATGAGAGACAAGATAGCGGTCAATGAGACAAGTTAGTGGTCAATGTGAGACACATTGGTGGTCAATGAGAGACAAGTTAATGGTCACTAAAAGACAAGTTAATGGTCAATGGGAGAGAAGTTAGTGGTCATTGAGAGACAAGTTAGTGGTCAATGAGAGACAAGTTAGTGGTCAATGAGAGACAAATTAGTGGTCATTGAGAGACAAGTTAGTGGTCAATGAGAGAGAAATTAGTGGTCATTGAGAGACAAGTTAGTGGTCAATAAGAGACAAGTTAGTGGTCAATAAGAGACAAGTTAGTGGTCAATGAGAGACAAGTGTGTGGTCAATGAGAGACAAGTTGACACAAATTGGTGTACACCATTTCATTAAACCATTAAACCTCGCTCTGAGTGGGAGCCTGTACCAAAGTGTGAACTCAGTACTTAACAGCATTAAAGCCGAAGGCTTAACGACTATAAAACCTAGGCCGGTACGCGCGTACCCACATACTCAAACACATATTGGTACGTTCCCACGTACACGCACTGCATAGCATATCTCTGTCGAATAATACATGCAAGAATCGCTCGTCCTACTTTTAAACAACAATGCCAGTTCATGTGTCTAAAACCAAGTCCAAACAACAAATCACATTAACGTCCTCGTTACAATTCAAGCACGCCTGCCCTGAATAAAAACTGTGATGTTGTCGGAAACCTCAGTCTAGTACACATGCATTTTCCAGTTGAACAGATCTGCTGCGCCGAGTTGTTTACGAAACCTGTCAGATAAAATGTAACGCTAAATGAGTAACGTGCATGATATGATCTTTACCGGGTGTAGTTCACGTGTCAGTGTGTCAGTCTGTCTGACACAATCATCTATCATCTCTAGCTATAGCACACCACAGATGACCAGTTTACTTTCACTTGATTTTCCTGCTTTTCACGACATTGTTTGTTTGTGGTTACGGAGGAGCGAGAAGCCGGTATAGTGACCTTGGTTATTAGTGGTTACTGAGGAGCGAGAAGCCGGTATAGTGACCTTGGTTATTAGTGGTTACGGAGGAGACAGAAGCCGGTATAGTTGCCTTGGTTATTATTGATTAATGAGGAGCGAGAAGCCGGTATAGTGACCTTGGTTATTAGTGGTTACCGAGGAGCGAGACGCCGGTATATTGACCTTGGTTATTAGTGGTTACTGAGGAGCGAGAAGCCGGTATAGTGTCCTTGGTTTATTAGTGGTTACGGAGGAGCGAGAAGCCGGTATAGTGACCTTGGTTATTAGTGGTTACTGAGGAGCGAGAAGCCGGTATAGTGACCTTGGTTATTAGTGGTTACGGAGGAGCGAGAAGCCGGTATAGTGTCCTTGGTTTATTAGTGGTTACGGAGGAGCGAGAAGCCGGTATAGTGACCTTGGTTATTAGTGGTTACTGAGGAGCGAGAAGCCGGTATAGTGTCCTTGGTTTATTAGTGGTTACGGAGGAGCGAGAAGCCGGTATAGTGACCTTGGTTATTAGTGGTTACTGAGGAGCGAGAAGCCGGTATAGTGACCTTGGTTATTAGTGGTTACGGAGGAGCGAGAAACCGGTATATTCACCTTGGTTATTAGTGCTTACGGAGGAGCGAGAAGCCAGTATATTGACCTTGGTTATTAGTGGTTACGGAGGAGCGAGAAGCCGGTATAGTGACCTTGGTTATTAGTGGTTACGGAGGAGCGAGAAGCCGGTATATTGACCTTGGTTATTAGAGGTTACGGAGGAGCGAGAAGCCGGTATAGTGACCTTGGTTATTAGTGGTTACCGAGGAGCGAGACGCCGGTATAGTGACCTTGGTTATTAGTGGTTACTGAGGAGCGAGAAACCGGTATATTCACCTTGGTTATTAGTGCTTACGGAGGAGCGAGAAGCCAGTATATTGACCTTGGTTATTAGTGGTTACGGAGGAGCGAGAAGCCGGTATAGTGACCTTGGTTATTAGTGGTTACGGAGGAGCGAGAAGCCGGTATATTGACCTTGGTTATTAGAGGTTACGGAGGAGCGAGAAGCCGGTATAGTGACCTTGGTTTATTAGTGGTTACGGAGGAGCGAGAAGCCGGTATAGTGACCTTGGTTATTAGTGGTTACGGAGGAGCGAGAAGCCGGTATATTGACCTAGGTTATTAGAGGTTACGGAGGAGCGAGAAGCCGGTATACTGACCTTGGTTATTAGTGGTTATGGAGGAGCAAGAAGTCGGTATAGTGACCTTGGTTATTGGTGGTTACTGAGGAGCGAGAAGCCGGTATAGGTTACTGAGGAGCGAGACGCCTGTATAGTGACCTTGGGTATTAGTGCTTACCGAAGAGGAGACGTCGGTATAGTGACCTTGGGTATTAGTGGTTACTGAGGAGCGAGAAGCCGGTATAGTCACCTTGGTTATTAGTGGTTACGGAGGAGCGAGAAGCCGGTATAGTCACCTTGGTTATTAGTGGTTACTGAGGAGCGAGAAGCCGGTATAGTCACCTTGGTTATTAGTGGTTACGGAGGAGCGAGAAGCCGGTATAGTCACCTGGTTATTAGTGGTTACTGAGGAGCGAGAAGCCGGTATATTGACCGTGGTTATTAGTGGTTACCGAGGAGCGAGACGCCGGTATAGTGACCTTGGTTATTAGTGGTTACTGAGGAACGAGAAGCCGGTATAGTGACCTTGGTTATTAGTGGTTACTGAGGAGCGAGAAGCCGGTATAGGTTATTGAGGAGCGAGACGCCTGTATAGTGACCTTGGGTATTAGTGCTTACCGAAGAGGAGACGTCGGTATAGTGACCTTGGGTATTAGTGGTTACTGAGGAGCGAGAAGCCGGTATAGTCACCTTGGTTATTAGTGGTTACGGAGGAGCGAGAAGCCGGTATAGTCACCTTGGTTATTAGTGGTTACTGAGGAGCGAGAAGCCGGTATATTGACCGTGGTTATTAGTGGTTACCGAGGAGCGAGACGCCGGTATAGTGACCTTGGTTATTAGTGGTTACTGAGGAACGAGAAGCCGGTATAGTGACCTTGGTTATTAGTGGTTACGGAGGAACGAGAAGCCGGTATAGGTTGCACTATACCAATTAATTTCCAGCTGGATCGAAGTTCGAGGTGTACCGAACTTTTGATAGAGAAGTTAACACCACAAGTCCTGTGATTGGTTATAAATGTGAGTGTGTTGGTTGTAAAAAAAATTAGTTTCATCTGGGCTAAAAATGTATGCAATTTTATTTGATGTAGTACCACCGTGTCAAGTAGCCTTGTGCTTGGAACATGTATGGGGTACCTGTAAAAAAAAGTACTAAAATTTTGTGTGAAACTAGGGGTGTTGCAGAAACATCTGGTTATACCGAAAATGAGCCATGAAAGGTACCATTTTCTGCAGTTAATACTTTGAGGTAGGGGTTGTAGTACTGATATTTATGGGTCACAGTTTGGTTGATATATTGCATATAGTGTTTTTAAACACAAACGTTAACATGGTCGCCTATGGGATTTGAATTGGTATAGTCCAACCTATAGTGATCTTCGTGGGAAGATAACTGTAATCTGAGGCATATCAGTCCAGTTTTCTCTTAAAAACTGGCCCACACTAATGCATTCCAGTGATATACATATTAAAGCAATGCTCAGTAAGTATCGGGATATCACCTTTAAAATGAGAGTATATAGAGGCAACCAAATGGGAAGTTAACTGTAATGTGAGGTCCTATGATGTTTTGTGACATGGACCCCAGTTCTGGAAGATTCCAAAGCTGTATGACTTCAAAATGGACGGTTCCCGGTTTAACAGCTTTTGAAGAGACACACCCTGGCTATGTGAGTAGAGAGGTCACGTGATGACCTCGCCGTCTGCTCCACGAGGAAGCGACTCGTGCTGTGTAAATGTCACGGCTTCAAGACGATCTCCTAGAGGAACGTGTCATTTGGCCATACCTCCAAACCCAGCATCATGTTACAATTATGTGTGACAAACGTTAAGCCGCAGTAACTACACATTAGCAGACACAGCAATATACAAATATTGGCATTTCTCTGTTCATAGTATATATATCAGATAGGTAACTCTTTGCTCTTAAAAACTATATTGGTTTTTGGAGTGTATATATACCGTCAAATATATTTATAATGGGGCCCGCCGAACTGGGGTAGGATGGGCTCTTGCCCACTTCTCAATCTGGACCTGAACTGTTCTGACGTATATCCGTTAGTCAAAGATAGCTTACCCCTTTAAAATATTGGCACTGGTGAATGGTACATGTAGAACATAGAAAATTTCATTTTAGAACATCAAGATTTCAAAAAGAAAGAAAGAAAGCTAATTAGAAAGGCAGACTGACAATTATAGGATAAAGTGCTATTAGCACAGTACAGCAAAGAAAGTTTCGCTCAGTTTCAGTTTATTCAGATTGTAATCTATTTCTCTATTTTTTCAACATTAAAACAATGTCTGGACTGTTTGTTAAGTGTCCTCTGCAAATAAGATTACAAATGAAGTTTTGTTAAAAGAATACATCTAAGATGGGTTAGCATTATTTATACCTTGTGTTTATTTATTATTATCAGTTCCTGCTCCGACCTACAGAATATAATTCGTACCACGTGTCCAGATTGTTAGATAAATAAGAAACCCCCGCATGTGTGAGAGATGAAAGGCGCGATAAACCGGCCTAGATGCTGGGAAACGTGTGTGTTAGATGAACAAGACAAGATATGAACGCTAGCAGGTCGGCTAACACTCGCACAGCGAACCGATGTTTGTTTTCGTGGGCGTGCACGCAGATTGAGCGGCAAAACAAACACCAGTCTATTGATGGGTACACCCGACCGCACGACTATTAGTCCAGCAGCGGACAATGAACCGCATGTATATACATCGATACAATAAGTCACCAGACACGAGGGGTTACTATACAAATGTCGGATTATATTAATATCTATAGCTGAACCTGTAGGCTTATTGTGTTCCTGGATGGGAAAAGGTTCTCGATAGAGCCGAAGCTAAAACATTTTCTTGTGGGGTGCATTTGAGAATGTCCATAACACTCTTTCTTGCCAGGGTGTAACTGTTATTGCAGTAAGAAAGCAATTACTTACACCTAAAAAAAATAATAATAATAATAATAATTTAAAAACCCACCCAAATAAGAGGAATATGTCACACAGTGTGGCCTTAATTAAAATGTATTTGATTTAAGAATTAAACGTAATAATGTTTGACGCTAATGGAATACTAGTATGAACGACAGATCCACTTTACACACTGTCAGAACGGCGTAACACGTTAGGCCCAAAGCACACCGGGTCTGGATCTGTGTCTGACGAGTGTGGGGGCACAGACGTCATGTCTGGTGTATTTTGACGTCTGGGTCTGTAATTGTTACGTGTTTTGAATTAATACGTTTATATCGTTAGATAACTTAACTTCTATAAACATCAGCAATAAGAATTGATTAATATATACCTTTCCTGTTGTTTCTTAAGAAAAAAGGAATGAGTAAGGTTCGAACATTGTGCCGCAGCCAATCTGGCAG
The DNA here is from genome assembly GCF_016097555.1 of Gigantopelta aegis. Classification (NCBI taxonomy): domain Eukaryota; kingdom Metazoa; phylum Mollusca; class Gastropoda; order Neomphalida; family Peltospiridae; genus Gigantopelta; species Gigantopelta aegis. The sequence goes on along the minus strand of NC_054706.1, from coordinate 79,811,160 downwards.
TGTTAAAATACAGCGCATGTTCTATGTCGTCTGTTGCCAGATCTGTAGTTCGCGCTTGCACAGACGCGGTGAGTTTTGTCGCATTCGATTCAGTGCGTTTCATTTCGACTGGTACCATACTAGCCAGACCCAGATCAGGTGTGTTTTGGGCCTTAGCTGGAATCATCTCATACATTTAAGCGTGTAAAGCGGTTCCATGGTTCGTACTCCCATGAACGTCAACAATGATCGTGTTCTGTGTAATAAGAAATGCGGTGTGGTGTCAGTGGAATGCTTAATTACGAGGAGCTGTTGTTGGGAAGTGACTGGAGGAAATGTCTTATGCTTTCACTCACGCTGTGCGTCAGTGCTTTATCTGGCTTTCTCACACGGTGTATAGGGAAATGAAATAATGTATTGACAATGTCTTGATGATACATGGACCTAGTTGTCCTGAACGCGACTCTGTTTGAACGGCGTGAAGGCACGTAACAAGCTCGACAGTCCTGAGATATGTATACACAGAGTATATGCGGGATCAGTTAATTTGTGGTTATTTATTCAGAGATTGTCTGAGGTATTTTTACGTTCATTGGGGTATGAACAAAACAAAATCATCCGCAAACTGTAAGAAAATGTTTCTAAATCGTTATTTATTACAAAATTGTCGCTGTCTAAAAATACAATATGATAAATAATGTCTTATTATTTGTATTTCATGTGATGCAAAAAATTTTCCATCCCCTGCCTACAATCAACTGTTTAATACAAAAAACATGGCGATGAAGGATAATCAATTTCATATTCACACACGGTGACACGTACGAACACACGCACGTGCATACATACACGCACGTATACTCTCACGCACACATACAAGAACAGAAACTCATACACGCATACATACATGTAGACGTACATACGCACACTCACATGTTTTCTCAAATCTCGGCCAACTTTCTGCTGTCACAACTTCTAATCTTTGACTATCTAGTTGCTAGTTTGAGCGCTCTTACAACTCGATTCTCGTCGTATAACACATTAGTTGCTTATCTGAGTGCACCCGTCGAGTTGGCCAACTTTCTGCTGGCAGTTGGTACTCTGAGTCTAGCATACGACTCTAATATAGTCTAAGACTTTAATACCAAGGGAACGCATGTTGTCTGAGTTTGATTAAAATCTGTTTTTACATCGTTAGTCTCTCTTCCAGATGTGCCGAGTCGGCGTGGGTCGGTACTGACACACACACACGTGTGCATATCACGATGATTTACCCACGCCCAGTTAGCGTGTAAATATCACAAGTATTTTCACAGAAAACGGATATTCCAACAACCTGGAGTGTTATCAATGTTGCCCGTATCATATAGACTGGTAACAGAAGAAGTGTTTATGTTCTGCCAACTTCACCTTGTTATTACAGGTAATGACGCGAAATGCAGGTATATGATATGTTCCCGAGTATATTATACAGCGGCAATCTGCTACAGGCGTACGGAACGTACATCCACACTGTCTGCATGCCAAGCGTTCTTTTCCGCCCAACATACTGTTTTCAAAAATGATTATATCATGTATTATGCTGATACATGTGTATTAATATTGGAGGTAGCTGTTAGTGGCACGCAACTAGATGTTAATGGTTCAATAAAACAAATCGCCATATTGTTTATCTTAGTTACGGATTAGCAGGAATATGTTCATGTTCGTTACATACACAGCACGTACCACGGCCTTTCATATATCACTCAGACACACTTGAAATAATTAATTATTATCGGTATTACCTTGCAAAAAAAAGTTTATATTTTTTTTTGGGGGGAGAGGGGGGGTTGACCATACGTTCGGCCATTATATCTATTAACGCGTCTTGTCAGCACCGCGTTCTGCATTTTGGGAATGAATCTATTTTGTATATGTATAGCATAATTGGTGACCATTTCTAAAGAGCGCTCTATAACCTTTATTAGCCTATTACACATAATGTGTTGTCTGACAAACAGGTTCTTCATTAAGTGATAAACACATTCCAAATGTATTAATAAAATTGCTACATTCCATAGCATAAATAATGTAACCAAGTTTTCATACTTCAATGGACGCTAACATACACCCAAATCAATATACGACCATGTGAATACAACAAGATATATTTGAGTATTATTTATGTACACGTAATTGTTATTTACAGATCCGCAGGTACGATATATAAGGATGGGGTGGGGTGATAATCTTTATACAAATATTGGTGACAATATTTAACGTTTTTGAGCTATATATGGGCACATTCTGATGAATAATTTAAATTCGGGTGGCGTGAAATGTTAATTTCTGATATATGCTTATTTTAATAAGAGTTTAGCTAATACAAATGTTATTTGTCATAGTATAAACCGACCAAAACAAGGGGGTGGGCGTGGTACTCCCCATTAGCCCAACGCTCTCTGAGTTTCGATAGACTTAACATATAATGTGTTTTTCATAAACAATTCGCCATTAGCTAACAACTACTTATGTCATACTTAAAAACAATTTAAGAAGAAGTTTATTTTCTTTAACGACACCACTAGAGTACATTGATTAATTAATTATCGGCTATTGGATGTCAAATATTTGGTAATTTTAACATATAGTCTTAAGAGAGGAAACCCGCTACATTTTTTCCAGTGCAAAAAGGTATCTTTTATATGCACTTTTCCACAGACAGGAAAGCACATACCACGGCCTTTGACCAGTTGTGGTGCACTGGTTGGAACAAGATAAAAACCAATCAGCTGAATGGATGCACCGAGGTGGATCGTCCAGTGACGCAAGCACCTCAAGCGAGCACTCAAATGACAGCTAAATCCCGCCCACAATATTGTAGATGCAAACAAACATGCTTCTAATTGCTTTGAAGAGCATGTCTAATAGATATATGTCGGCATGCTATAACTTACCACAAATAATATGGCGATATAAAATCCCGAAGTTATTCTGTCCAACTATCTCAGCAGTATTAGTGATGGGGGCTTTTTTCAGCTGTAAGAAACTTCCCTGTGAAATGACCGTCCTAAGTTGGTTTACCTTCTACTCAAGAACACAGTGACATCCACAAAACTAGGTGATCGCTAAAACTTGCACTAGACTAGAACTCTACAACCTGTCGAAAATCTAGACAACCTGTCTTGTAATGTTCAAATCAGCATGTAGCCAATGAGAGACGAGAATAAATAAAAAAGAGAGAAGAGAAACGACTGTGCTTCCTTACCCTGCTACGCCGTGCTTGCAGCAACCACTTTAATTGTCAGTGGGACGACATTTGACCAAGCAATTTGTACTAAGCAGGGTTTCATTATGAACCTTTCCCGTTTATTTTCATCCCATGGGTGTGTGCGCAATGTATCTCATTAGGTGATGAACTAACTATGTGTAAACATGGCCACCGAGGCAAAACACTCGAGTACATAAAGAAATCTGGATCCGACTACTTTTAACTGGAGCGAGTTTCGTCGTAATGGGAAGCTGAGAGAAACATTCCCAGCTATACAGTGTACAGTGTATTCATTCATAGACGACGAATATGTTCTAACTACACCTACTGGAGGTCGTCAAACTAGCTAGTTTTGATAAAGCCGACAATGAAAGGCGTTTAACCTCGGCTGCATATTTGCAGCTTACACTAGTGAAACCACGCAGATCGCCCAGTCAAAATAGGAAGCGATCATACTTCGTTTATCATGGCTCGTAACCATTAGTGTAAATAGTTTGTGGCATATTTCTAGTGCATTTCCATTAGGCGTCAGCGTAACGAGATTCGTTAGTCTTGTTTTAATGGCTAGGTCGGTTCTAGAACTGATCATATGGGGGTGGGGCGAAGGCTATTGTTTAGTAGATCCCCCAATCACTACTACCACCTCCAAAATATATTTAAACCATGTATGCATATCGGGCGGGGGAAGATCTGGAAAACCCATCGGACATAAAAAAAAAAAAAAAAAAAAAGTTCATCCCCACCCTCGTCTGCGTAATTGTTGAACCGCGCTAATGACGGACGTATGACCATAGATCCTGGGGCGCGATTAACTCGGTCCTGAACCTTTTTTGGATATAGGCACGTCAGTAAAGTTAAAGAAAGAAAGCTCAGTCGGTTGAGCGCTCGCTTGGGGTGCTTGCGTCGCAGGATCAAACCATCTCGGTGGATCCGTTCAACTGACTGGTTTTTTCCTCGTTTCAACCAGTGCACCACAACTGGTCGAAGACCGTGCTACGTGCTATCCTGTTTGTGGGAAAGTGCATGTAAAAGATTCCTTGCAGCTAATGGAAAAATGTAGCGGGCTTCCTCTGATGACTACGAATCAGAATTACCACGTTTGATATCCAATAGCCGTCCAGCCAGTGCACCACGACTGGTATATCAAAGGCCGTGGTATGTGTTATCCTGTCTTTGGGATGGTGCATATAAAAGATCCCTTGCTGCTAATCGAAAAAGAGTAGCCCATGAAGTGGCGACAGCGGGTTTCCACTCTCAGTATCTATGTGGTCCTTAAAGAGACAGACCCTAGTTTCAGCCCATGAAAATTAACACTAAGTTTAGTTAATCTACAAACCTTCAAGTGTGAAGCGGGTTTCAGATCGGTGGTAGAGCGTTCCCTTCAAGTGTGGTGGGTTTCAGATCGGTGGTAGAGCGTTCCCTTTAAGTGTGAAGCGGGTTTCAGATCGGTGGTAGAGCGTTCCCTTCAAGTGTGAAGCGGGTTTCAGATCGGTGGTAGAGCGTTCCCTTCAAGTGTGGTGGGTTTCAGATCGGTGGTAGAGCGTTCCCTTCAAGTGTGGTGGGTTTCAGATCGGTGGTAGAGCGTTCCCTTCAAGTGTGGTGGGTTTCAGATCGGTGGTAGAGCGTTCCCTTCAAGTGTGAAGCGGGTTTCAGATCGGTGGTAGAGCATTCCCTTCAAGTGTGAAGCGGGTTTCAGATCGGTGGTAGAGCGTTCCCTTCAAGTGTGGTGGGTTTCAGATCGGTGGTAGAGCGTTCCCTTCAAGTGTGGTGGGTTTCAGATCGGTGGTAGAGCGTTCCCTTCAAGTGTGGTGGGTTTCAGATAGGTAGTAGAGCGTTCCCTTCAAGTGTGAAGCGGGTTTCAGATCGGTGGTAGAGCGTTCCCTTCAAGTGTGGTGGGTTTCAGATCGGTGGTAGAGCGTTCCCTTCAAGTGTGGTGGGTTTCAGATCGGTGGTAGAGCGTTCCCTTCAAGTGTGAAGCGGGTTTCAGATCGGTGGTAGAGCGTTCTCTTCAAGTGTGGTGGGTTTTAGATCGGTGGTAGAGCGTTCCCTTTAAGTGTGAAGCGGGTTTCAGATCGGTGGTAGAGCATTCCCTTCAAGTGTGAAGCGGGTTTCAGATCGGTGGTAGAGCGTTCTCTTCAAGTGTGGTGGGTTTTAGATCGGTGGTAGAGCGTTCCCTTTAAGTGTGAAGCGGGTTTCAGATCGGTGGTAGAGCGTTCCCTTCAAGTGTGAAGCGGGTTTCAGATCGGTGGTAGAGCGTTCCCTTCAAGTGTGAAGCGGGTTTTAGATCGGTGGTAGAGCGTTCCCTTCAAGTGTGCTGGGTTTCAGATCGGTGGTAGAGCATTCCCTTCAAGTGTGGTGGGTTTCAGATCGGTGGTAGAGCATTCCCTTCAAGTGTGAAGCGGGTTTCAGATCGGTGGTAGAGCGTTCTCTTCAAGTGTGGTGGGTTTTAGATCGGTGGTAGAGCGTTCCCTTTAAGTGTGAAGCGGGTTTCAGATCGGTGGTAGAGCGTTCCCTTCAAGTGTGAAGCGGGTTTCAGATCGGTGGTAGAGCGTTCTCTTCAAGTGTGGTGGGTTTTAGATCGGTGGTAGAGCGTTCCCTTTAAGTGTGAAGCGGGTTTCAGATCGGTGGTAGAGCGTTCCCTTCAAGTGTGAAGCGGGTTTCAGATCGGTGGTAGAGCGTTCCCTTCAAGTGTGAAGCGGGTTTTAGATCGGTGGTAGAGCGTTCCCTTCAAGTGTGCTGGGTTTCAGATCGGTGGTAGAGCATTCCCTTCAAGTGTGGTGGGTTTCAGATCGGTGGTAGAGCATTCCCTTCAAGTGTGAAGCGGGTTTCAGATCGGTGGTAGAGCGTTCCCTTCAAGTGTGGTGGGTTTTAGATCGGTGGTAGAGCGTTCCCTTCAAGTGTGAAGCGGGTTTCAGATCGGTGGTAGAGCGTTCCCTTCAAGTGTGAAGCGGGTTTTAGATCGGTGGTAGAGCGTTCCCTTCAAGTGTGAAGCGGGTTTTAGATCGGTGGTAGAGCGTTCCCTTCAAGTTTGAAGCGGGTTTCAGATCGGTGGTAGAGCGTTCCCTTCAAGTGTGGTGGGTTTTAGATCGGTGGTAGAGCGTTCCCTTTAAGTGTGAAGCGGGTTTCAGATCGGTGGTAGAGCGTTCCCTTCAAGTGTGAAGCGGGTTTTAGATCGGTGGTAGAGCGTTCCCTTCAAGTGTGAAGCGGGTTTCAAATCGGTAGTAGAGCGTTCCCTTCAAGTGTGGTGGGTTTCAGATCGGTGGTAGAGCGTTCCCTTCAAGTGTGAAGCGGGTTTTAGATCGGTGGTAGAGCGTTCCCTTCAAGTGTGAAGCGGGTTTCAAATCGGTAGTAGAGCGTTCCCTTCAAGTGTGGTGGGTTTCAGATCGGTGGTAGAGCGTTCCCTTCAAGTGTGAAGCGGGTTTCAGATCGGTGGTAGAGCGTTCCCTTCAAGTGTGGTGGGTTTTAGATCGGTGGTAGAGCGTTCCCTTCAAGTGTGGTGGGTTTTAGGTCGGTGGTAGAGCGTTCCCTTCAAGTGTGAAGCGGGTTTCAGATCAGTGGTAGAGCGTTCCCTTCAAGTGTGGTGGGTTTCAGATCGGTGATAGAGCGTTCCCTTCAAGTGTGGTGGGTTTTAGGTCGGTGGTAGAGCGTTCCCTTCAAGTGTGGTGGGTTTTAGATCGGTGGTAGAGCGTTCCCTTCAAGTGTGGTGGGTTTTAGGTCGGTGGTAGAGCGTTCCCTTCAAGTGTGAAGCGGGTTTCAGATCAGTGGTAGAGCGTTCCCTTCAAGCGTGCTGGGTTTCAGATCGGTGGTAGAGCGTTCCCTTCAAGCGTGCTGGGTTTCAGATCGGTGGTAGAGCGTTCCCTTCAAGTGTGCTGGGTTTCAGATCGGTGGTAGAGCGTTCCCTTCAAGTGTGAAGCGGGTTTCAGATCGGTGGTAGAGCGTTCCCTTCAAGTGTGAAGCGGGTTTCAGATCGGTGGTAGAGCGTTCCCTTTAAGTGTGGTGGGTTTCAGATCGGTGGTAGAGCGTTCCCTTCAAGTGTGCTGGGTTTAAGATCGGTGGTAGAGCGTTCCCATCAAGTGTGCTGGGTTATGGGAACGATCCTCCGTGTACACACTTTGTTGAGTGTTTCCCGTTCAAACCCGTGCTCCACGACTGCTATATTAAATTAAAGCTGTGGTATCTGCTATCCTGTCTGTGGGAGAAAGCACTAGGAAGTCAAGACTGGCAAGTGGTGGTTTTAGGGGAGGGGTCGGGTCATGCGTCCCCCCAGAAATACACTGAAAAACCCACAAAACAAACATAATATAGCACTTGGGGAAGGGGACTGTTCTGATCGGAATATTACATATAGTCCGTCCCCTCCTACAAAAATTTTGTTTTGTTGTTTTTGTAAATAATTTAAGTTTGGTTTGACGTAAAAATAAAAATAAAAGTTTTTTGGAAATAACTAAAATATACTATTTTTGTGTATAATTTAGAAAACAAGCGGCTCAAAAATAAATAACTTGTAAATTCCATAGTATGAAAAAATGCATTCCCCGTGGGACGCACTATAAACATGTTTCTGTTATCTATTACAACGGTGTTACTGTCACACACAATTCATTAAAACTGCAGGTGTCTTTTTATGTTTAAATAAAATTATGATAATTAATGTGAGGTGAGATTGCAGCTTTAAAACAAAAAAACTAAAATTTCCATGCAAGAAAACCAAAACAATCAGGATGTGTAACAGCTCGCTAGATTCATCTCCTATAGCTATAACAAAACGCAATTTCATCAAACTTAATTTTTACCTGTATCATTCTTTATTTTTAAAGCATAGGTGGGGACATTTGTGATGCCAGGGACTGGCATGCATAAATCTCAGCTGAAGATTCACAAACAGCTGTGGCCATCGTCTATTCCCGAAGTAACCGGAACACGCCGGAAGTGGTTAGGGGACGTAACTCTGCCTATTTTTTCTCGCGAATTTCTAATAGAGGCTATACCCATGACCGTACTCAGACTAGAGATCATTTCATAGCGCACAGGCTACATGGGTACATGAAATCAGACTAGAGACCATTACAAACCGAGCGCACAGGCTATTTAGGTACAGGAATTCAGACTAGAGACCATTACAAACAGAGCGCACAGGCTACATAGGTACAGGAATTCAGACTAGAGATCATTACAAACAGAGCGCACAGGCTACATAGGTACAGGAATTCAGACTAGAGACCATTACAAACAGAGCGCACAGGCTACATAGGTACAGGAATTCAGACTAGAGACCCCTAGTTCGTACAAAAGAAGGCGAATCAAGGCATAGCAATAGGCTTTTCTCCAGCTATGTAAAATGGCACTTTTAAACTAAAAACCAGCCTTAAAACCAATTTCTATTATTAATTCGTAACAAGAGTAGTTCGTTGGATGTAGAGAGTTTCTGTTTTGCCATTACCACGATACACCTCAAATATTCCCCACTAAACAATGTGCTGGGGTGTCGTCAAATGAACATTCTCTTTCTTTACAATTCAAGAGTTATGTTTACTCAGGGGTGTGGGTGGACTGTGAGCAGCGGCTACCTGCGTGACGTCGTGGAATCTAGCGGTGTTTGGCTGGCGTCGTGTGACTCCAGCCAGGTAAACAGCGAAACATAACTCCGTCATACTAGTTCATCGTCTGAACTTTCCTGGAAGGACAAACGGGTACTTTACCTGAACACTTTACCTGTGACTAGTTCACCTGAACACTTTATATGGTCAGCCGTGGTGAGTCTGTCACTGACGCGCCATATAGACAAATATGGTGGTACATGCAACTTGGCATGTACACATCTGTTTTTCTAATAGACGTTGATATTGACGAGGATGAGATGTAAAACGTTTGTTTTATTTAACGACGTCACTAGAGCACATTGATTTTTTTTATCTTATCATCGGCTATTGGACGTCAAACATATGGTCATTCTGACACTGTTTTTAGAGGAAACCCGCTGTCGCCACATAGGCTACTCTTTTACGACAGGCAGCAAGGGATCTTTTATTTGCGCTTCCCACAGGCAGGATAGCATAAACCATGGCCTTTGTTGAACCAGTTATGAATCACTGGTCGGTGCAAGTGGTTTACACCTACCCATTGAGATTTGCGGAGCACTCACTCAGGGTTTGGAGTCGGCATCTGGATTTAAAATTCCACGCCTCGACAGGGATCCGAACCCAGTACCTACAAGCCTGTAGACCGATGGCCTAACCACGACGCCACCGAGGCCGGTTGACGAGGATGAGGATAATGGTAGTGATGTAGGACTTCGGAGTTTGTATTAAATCTGTACTTAATTTGCATATTTTAATATTAATATTAATTAATATTCACGCACAACTCTTTACACTGTTCTTTAATTAAACTTTTGAAGTTTTTAAATCGATATTGATCATCATTTCATTTATATATTTACCTTTGTCACACAATAGCTGGTGTAGGTTTTGTGCTGGGGTGTCATTAAACATTCAATTATTCATTTATTAATTCGTCCAACCTAAACGTGTTGAAAGACACTACATAAAAACTAAAGTTGGAAATCGACCTTTGCTACGCTATATTAGAAATACATATATTATATCCAGTGCATCGGTACCATAACCAGTCGATCGGATCAGCTAATTACATTCGTCGTTGCAATATTTTGGTATAGGATGTCCCAAGCTAGACTTATTCATGAGGTGTATGGGGTCTACCGAGACTAACCTGACGTGATCTTTCTACATGTTTGCGCGTGTCGGTTGTACGTGGTCGTTGACATTTGTAATGACGCTTGTAATTATTTCTTATACATGTCAGAACTCCGACATTTGTGAGTTTAACGATCACATCCTATATCATGTGGCACGAACACCCACCCCATTGACACATACACATTTACAGATAACATTATCAAAATCTACTAGTATTCTAAGTGCTAACATTTACAATGCTGTTAGTAACTACAATAAACAAAAATACTACATATGATAATAGGACATCAGTCTAAATTTGATCAGTCATTACGCAATATTTTATTGGGTCAAGTGTCAATTAAACCGTAAATAATAAATGTGCAAAACGCTTAAATTTCACACTTGTCATGACGGTAGGTCACTATTTATGATTATACAAAACAGAAAACATGGTATATACCTCACCCTAACCCTAAAACTAACCCTTACCCTAACTCTAACTTTAAATTTAATCCTGAAACTAACCCTAACCCAAGCCGATAGGTCGGATATTTTGCCCATGAAATATATGCTTATAGTCAGTATGTCTTCCATTTTGCTTAAAACACACACACACACACACACACACACACACACACAGAGAGAGAGAGAGAGAGAGAGAGAGAGAGAGAGAGAGAGAGAGAGAGAGAGAGAGAGAGAGAGAGACGAGAGGACGCAGAGAGAGAGACGACGCGCACGCACACACACACACGCGCACGCACGCACACACACACACACAGAGAGAGAGAGAGAGACGCAGACGCACAACACATACACACGCGCACGCACGCACACACACACACACACACAGAGAGAGAGAGAGAGAGAGAGAGACGCAGACGCACAACACATACACACGCGCACGCACGCACACACACACACACACACACACATACACAGAGCGGGGCAACAATGCAGCTTCGTGCCCTTACATTTTACACATTGTTCTAATAACTCCAGCTATTCGCCACAGGTAACACTATTTTAACTTCAGAGCCAGAAACTAGTACTGGGATCTCAGACATATCTGTCATTCACGTGTTCGTCTTACCTCTGGCATTAAGGATTCGGTTAAGTGCGTTTGGCATTTCTGAGATAGCTGTGTGGAGTTCTCGTTAGGCGAGTAAATACAGTCAAATGTTGTCATAACCCAGCCGTTTAGCGTGTCTCGGGCATGTTACGCTAGGATCCGATTACCAACTATCATCACAAAGTTGGCCAACTTTCTGCTGTCAAGACTTCTACGACTGTCCAGTTGCTAGTCTGAGTGCTCTTACAACTCACGTCGTATAACCCATTATGTGTTAATCTATGCGGACCCGTCATAAGTCAGGAGTTGGGGGAATTACACACAACCGTCGAGTAGGCCAACTTCGTCGTAACAGTTGACAGTCTGATCTTAGCATTACGCCAACATGGTAGTATACCAGAATACGTGTTACGTGCTGTTCTGTATATTGCGAAAGTGCATAAATTAAACAAGATATATTGCAGCCTACGTGGTGCTTGCTGGTTTCTTTCGCACACGCCATAAACGTCGGTACTTTGTAGGACAGTTAGGTGACAACGGATTTTTTCTCTTTCGCAATACATTGTTGTACCATATGTTGCAAAAGATCAGGACGTAGCCCAGCGATAAAGCGCTCGTCTGAATGCGCGATTGGTCATGGGTAGATCCCAGTCTGTGGGCCTATTAGGCTAGTTCTCGTTCCATTCAATGCAACTTAACTGCCAATATCAAAGGCCGTGGTATGTGCTATCCTGTCTGTAGATGGTGCATATAAAAAATATCACTTGTTGCTAATGGAAAAATGTAGCGGGTTTCCTCTCTGACAATATATCAAAATTTCCAAAAATGTTTACATCCTATGTACAATAAATCAATGTGCTCTAGTGGTGATGTTAAACAAAATAAAAATAAACCATGTGCTGTGATACCAAGAGCTGCGATTATCATAATGTTATATCAGACGTTTACAAACGGGGCTAATCGATGACCGATTGGTAATGTCAAGGCCAGTATGTAACCGATCTACGACGAAAGCCCATATCGTTTTGACGAAATCAAGTCCCGGGCGTGAGGTCTCGGCAGTTTTCGGACGCTGGACGACGAAGCGGTCTCGGTAATACAAATATTGGTAGTGAGTCACCCCGGGAACTAATCCTGCGTAGCTCGATTGATGGCGATTGCCTTGTTCCTAGTACAGGTTCCATTGGGCCAACTCAATTCCCAATATCGATAATGTTAAGAAGGAAATGGGTTTTTTTTATTATTTAACGACGCACTCAACACATTTTATTTACGGTTATATGGCGTCAGACATATGGTTAAGGACCACACAGATATTGAGAGAGGAAACCCTCTGTCGCCACTTCATGGGCTACTCTTTTCGATTAGCAGCAAGGAATCTTTTATATGCACCATCCCACAGACAGGGTAGTACATACCACGGCCGTTGATATACCGATAATGTTAAGATTTGCAAACAAAACTGATATTAACAGCGTTTAAACAAATACAGGGTGCACACGTACACAACTGATATTGACAGCGTTTAAACAAATACAGGGTGCACACGTACACAACTGATACTGACAGCGTTTAAACAAATACAGGGTGCACACGTACACAACTGATATTGACAGCGTTTAAACAAATACAGGTTGCACACGTACACAACTGATATTGACAGCGTTTAAACAAATACAGGGTACACACGTACACAACTGATATTGACAGCGTTTAAACAAATACAGGGTGCACACGTACACAACTGATATTGACAGCGTTTAAACAAATACAGGGTGCACACGTACACAACTGATATTGACAGCGTTTAAACAAATACAGGGTGCACACGTACACAACTGATATTGACAGCGTTTAAACAAATACAGGGTGCACACGTACACAACTGATATTGACAGCGTTTAAACAAATACAGGGTGCACACGTACACAACTGATATTGACAGCGTTTAAACAAATACAGGGTGCACACGTACACAACTGATATTGACAGCGTTTAAACAAATACAGGGTGCACACGTACACAACTGATACTGACAGCGTTTAAACAAATACAGGGTGCACACGTACACAACTGATATTGACAGCGTTTAAACAAATACAGGGTGCACACGTACACAACTGATATTGACAGCGTTTAAACAAATACAGGGTGCACACGTACACAACTGATACTGACAGCGTTTAAACAAATACAGGGTGCACACGTATAAAAAGTGTGGCACTTAATCTTTTATCTACCTGCGAGAAAATGATGTTTAAGAAAGTCAAAGAATATTTTATTCGTAATCCTCATTTGTGCAAAACATCGTAATTCGTTTATTTGCGATTGGTACATAGATGTCTTCGTTATTTTGTATTTTCTAAACCACATAACCTGCAAATTAATATGGTTGTAAATATGCATTACGAACACGTAAAACGAAAGTATAAATCACTATTGTTGCTGTGTGTGTGTGTGTGTGTGTGTGTGTGTGTGTGTGTGTGTTTTGTGTGTGTCAGTGAGATAGAGAGAAAGTCATAGAGAGATAAAGAGACACAGAAAGAAAGACAGAGTGAGAGAAAGACAGAAAGATATAGAGAGACAGACAGAGCGAGACACAGAGAAAGAGAGACAGACGGCGACAGAGACACAGAGAGACAGAGAGAGAGACAAACACACAGACAAAGAGACACACACGCACAGAGAGACAGAGAGAGACACACACACGCAAAGAGAGAGAGAGGGGAGGGAGGGAGAGAGAGAGAGAGGGAGGGAGGGAGAGAGAGAGAGAGAGAGAGAGAGAGAGAGAGAGAGAGAGAGAGAGAGAGAGAGAGAGAGAGAGAGAGAGAGAGAGAAAGAGAGAGAGAGAAAGAGAGAGAATGAATGAATGAATGAATGAATGAATATTTAACGACACCCCAGCACGAAAAATACATCGGCTATTGGGAGTCAAACTATGGTAATGCAAACAAATAAAATGATGATCAACATCAATATAAAAATTCAAGATTTAAATAAAAACAGTGTAAAGAACTGTACAAAAATACAAATATCACAGATAGATACTGACTTTTACTCAAAATTTTAATTGTATCTCGAAGAAAACAAGGGTATTTGTGCTGTATTGGCCATTCTCAAAGAGAGAGCTGCTTGACGATGAAGAAGATGGGCTGACCTAGATCACCCACCTGTACGTTAACCTATAGGGTTGAACCCCATACAACCCAGTATTTTATTTTAAACCCAGGTGAGTGGAAATGTAAAGCTACATACCAGTGTTTCGATCTGGCTCCCGACTACATGGTGATAGTAACTTTATTTCTCTACATCTCTTCCTTATTGGGGAAGCTAAGTAATCACTAAATGCTCTTGAAGTATTTTAGCTTTTATGAAGTTCAAACAAAGATGGGAAATTCAGAAAATATAAAACGTGGACATAACTTCCTACTTCTGTTCGTGTTTCACTGGATTCACATTGTGTTGGCCGGCAGAACAAACACAGTATCACTGACGAGAACAACAGTTCGACATAAAATTGATTTTTGTTCTCCAACATAATGTAATGCTTTTGTGGAATCGTTTTGTCTAGTACTTTCTTTGTATTGGGTGCGAATGTGTCAATATGTATTCTACAGTTGCTATAAACACAGAATATTTAATAATATCATTGATAACGCATTTTATATACAAAGAATACATGTGCACTAGCTGTTTGTTTTGTTTTGGTGTTTTTTTCTTCTTTCTTTCTTTCTTTTTTCTTTCTTTCGTTTTTGTTTGTTTTTTCGTGGAGTTGGTTTCTTCTTCTTCTTCTTCTTCTTATTATTATTATTATTATTATTATTATTATTATTTATGGAAGGCTATATGTCGAGTCCTATTATAAGAGTGGATAATCCCATTACATGGGCGTACATAGGATTTTGAAAAGGGGGGTTTCAAAATAGATTGCAGAGATATTGGGCATATATTTCTATGTTGAGTAAATATAATAATGTCAGATATCAATGTCAGATATATTAAATTATAAAAAAAACGATTTTAGGGGGGGGGGGGTTCGGTCGAACCCATCGAACCCCCCCCCCCCCCCCCCCCCTATGTACGCCCATGCATTATAGGTTGTGTACCTCCTATACCCCATCTTAGTGTTCATACTAACGGGGCGGGACGTAGCCCAGTGGTAAAGCGCTCGCTCGATGCGCGATCGGTCTGGGATCGATCCCCGTCGGTGGGCCCATTGGGCTATTTCTCGTTCCAGTCAGAGTACCACGACTGGTATATCAAAGACCGTGGTATGTACTACCCTGTCTGTGGGATGGTTCATATAAAATAACCCTTGCTGCTAATCGAAAAGAGTAGCCCATGAAGTGGCGACAGCGGGTTTCCTCTCTCAATATTTGTGTGATCCATAACCATATGTCTGACGACATATAACAGTAAATAAAATGTGTTGAGTTCGTCGTTAAATAAAACATTTCTTTTCTTTTTTTTTGTTCATACTAAGAAATGTTGATCATTATAGAGAATGGTTATTTCTAAGGGAAACAATTTCATTTTTGTTATCGACAGAAACGTTAGCGAGTTATTTCCCTTTATTGTTTTGTTGGGTTTTTTTTTTGCTATCTTTTTTTTTTGGGGGGGGGGGGGGGGGGGCGTGTGTGATGAAGATGGGGAAGTAGGTGGTGTTTCGCCCAAAAAAGCTAAAACTCCTCCTTGTGCCCGAATGTTTTTTTGTGTATAAATATGGAACAATTAAAATGTAACCGTTTGTAAGCTATTCGAGTATATACAAAAATATAACAATGTTTTGTTTAAATTTTTTCAATCCCAACTACGATAGACGCCATATCAATGTAATGTAGGATATTGACACCCCCCCCCCCCCCCCCCCCCCCCCCACCCCCCCCCCCCCCACCCCCCCCCCCCCCCCCCCCGAATACTAATCGAGAGCATACAATTTTGACTGCCTTAGGGTTACGTTTCCTACACCTTCAAATACTCAAGGTATTACCATTTTTCTGAACTATAGGCTTAAATTTACACATTTATGACATTTATGGACCGTCCCTTAGATGGTTAAACATTCATGTAGTAGATCATTTGAAAAGTTACAACCACTGCTTTTGTTGAAGTATCCTCACAAAGCGGGCATATAAAATACATACTTTTTTCTTCTTCTTTTTTTTTTTCATTTTGTTTTTGTTGTTTGTTTTTGTTGTTCGTTGGTGTTTAACAGAAACAAAAACAATACCTTTTCCTTAGAATAGCGAAAAACTAAAACTTTAAATACGTAATTATGGCAATTGTAATCGCCATATTCCCCAATGGTTTTATATTTTATAAATAACTACAGAATGTGTGACGTTTGTACCGCGGATTTCAAACAAGTTGTAGCAATCTCGCGGATTTCCCAACAGCTGTTATTTTAGCAATATGTTACTATTGATTCGTTTTAAGTTATTTTTGTATTTGTATCCAATTAAGGTTCAAGCACACTGCCCCGGGCACACACACACACACACACACACGCACATCTTCATGGTAGTGGGTTATTGGTTGGTTGGTTGTTAGTGGTTACTGAGAGAGACGTAGTGGTCATTGACCTACCCATTGACTCGCACCGGGAGCCGAACCCAGTACCCACCAGTCTTAAATCCGATGTCTTAACAACTACGCCACCAAGTCCGGTCAATGTTACTTTAATTACACTTGGGGTTTGATTGAGTACTGCCTGGAGTGCCCCCTCCTGTGTAAATATTGGATTTCTTCACAGCTGCAACACGATCAATTACTGATACACGATAGCTAAGATACACGTGTCCGCAGCTGGTCAGGTCAGGTCATAGGGTTTTACGTGCACATTCAGAACAAGCTGTGTTAGCGCACGCCTGTCGTGGGCACAAGAGCCGGCCTTGGCCGGCTTCTCCGTCCATGACAGGAAAGGTGGGGGGGGGGGGGGGCAAGGAGGGACCGCCTGCGCTGGCAGGTGCAAGGGAGCACCAGCAGCCCGATTGAATCGGTAGCAGGCGGGAGGGGTGGTGGTGGTGGTGCTATGGAATTTGAATGGAGCTGTTAATGCCAAAGAGAAAAGGTGCGCATTTTTGTTGAGGAAATTTGGCGCAATTTTGAACGGTCGGTCGAAAGGTAAATGTGCGAGCTAGTATAGGTTTTGAATCGAGAATAGCTCGTTAGTGGGTCGAGAGTAGCTCGTTAATTATAGACCTTCGTGTTGCTGGTTGTCTCCCTAGGTTGTCCGTAAGGTCCTTATAAGGACCTGACCTCTTCTGGTCGTGGCATGACAACCCAGAGGAGACTCGTGCAAAACGCTTTAGTTTAAATGTGCCCGCAATGCTAGTATCTAACTACCAGCTGCCAACACAAAGTTGGCAAACTTTCTGCTGTCACGACTTCTACGACTGTCCAGTTGCTAGTCTGGGCGCTCTTACAACTCGATTCTCGTTGTATAACCCATTAGTTGTTAATCTGTGCATACCCGTGGTATGTTGGGACTTGGTGAAATTACACGCAACCGTTGAGTTGGCTAACTTCGTCGTGACAGTTGACAGTTTTAAACTAGTATTACGTCTGGTAACCCATCTTTTAAAGGGACTATCCTCAATTTGTAGCCATTTTAAAAGATTTTCTGCAAATAAAATACTTTACATTATTAAACGTACAATTTACTTGCTTAGAATATGATATTAATATGAATACGATAATCTCTGCATTTCTGGACATCGTAACGTTTTTGATTTTGTTTGCTAAAATAAAATCGTACGTATGAATTTATTATTTCTTCCGAGGTCCAAACGCAATTTAAATTAATTCGGCCGAATAAAGACCTTTATTGAATAGTCTCTGTAACACAGGCCGGTGTGGATAAAAATATTGATTTTGCAACGACTATTTTTTGTCGATCTTCGTGTCGATTCAAAAGCGTTTACGTTAAATACCAGCACCCCCAGCTTATGGTATTTGATATGTACCCTCGTGAAAATGTTGATAATAAATGTGAATCACGTCTGAGAAAGAGGCTCATATTATATATAATGATTGATAATACACAGAACTAAATATATGTAAATTATGCTACAGAATCTAGAAGAGGTGTCATCACGTCTTGGTTTATTACAAAAACTGACCACCACAAGGTATGTCATATGTTTCTTACTAATCTAAATATCCATCAAGAGTCGTTTCGTAACCAAAATATTGAAAATCCTTTTGAAAAAGAAGTACAATTTTGTCTAGAAGAGGTTTCGACACGAGTGCATACGCACCAACCATAATCTGACTTCTTGTCGATCGCCACGCGTCCGCAGTTCTCGGGTTGTGACGTCGAGTTTCCAGTGCCTCTGTTAGAAAGGTAGAAACGCTGACGTCACTTTCCTGGTATTTCCTGTCAGGCC
>NC_054706.1:79780273-79787773 GCF_016097555.1 Gigantopelta aegis | reverse complement strand
GTGACATGGTAAATAGTATCGGCTTGATAATACGGTAGTGACATGGTAAATATTATCATCTTGATACCGTGGTAGTGACATCGTAAATAATATGTATTGATACTCTGGTAGTGACATGGTAAATAGTATCGTCTCGATACTATGGTAGTGACATAGTAAATAGTATCGTCTTGATACCATGGTAGTGACATGGTAAATAGTATCGGCTTGATAATACGGTAGTGACATGGTAAATATTATCATCTTGATACCGTGGTAGTGACATCGTAAATAATATGTATTGATACTCTGGTAGTGACATGGTAAATAGTATCGCCCTGATACTCTGGTAGTGACATGGTAAATAATATAAAGAAAGAAATGATTTATTTAACGATGCACGTAACACATTTTATTTACGGTTATATGGCGTCAGACATATGGTTAAGGACCACAAATGGGCTACTCTTTTCGATTAGCAGCAAGGGATCTTTTATATGCACCATCCCACAGACAGGGTAGTACATACCACGGCCTTTGATATACCAGTAGTGGTGCACTGGTTGGAACGAGAAATAGCCCAATGGGCCCACCGACGGGGATCGATCCCAGACTGACCGCACATCGAGCGAGCGCTTTACCACTGGGCTACGTCCCGCCCCTGGTAAATAATATCGTCTTGATACCATGGTACTGACATGGACTTGATACCATGGTACTGACATGGTAAATAATATCGTCTTGATGTCATGGTACTGACATGGTAAATAATATCGTCTTGATACCATGGTACTGACATGGTAAATAATATCGTCTCGATACCATGGTACTGACATGGTAAATAATATCGACTTGATACCATGGTAGTGACATGGTAAATAATACTATTTTGATACCATGGTAGTGACATGGTAAATAATATCGTCTTGATGTCATGGTAGTGACATGGTAAATAATATCGTTTTGATACTATGGTAGTGACATGGTAAATAGTATGGTCTTGATACTATGGTAGTGACATGGTAAATAATATCGTCTCGATACTATGGTAGTGACATGGTAAATAATATCGTCTTCATACCATGGTACTGACATGGTAAATAATATCGTCTTGATACCATGGTACTGACATGGTAAATAATATCGTCTTGATACCATGGTACTGACATGGTAAATAATATCGACTTGATACCATGGTAGTGACATGGTAAATAATACTATTTTGATACCATGGTAGTGACATGGTAAATAATATCGTCTTGATGTCATGGTAGTGACATGGTAAATAATATCGTTTTGATACTATGGTAGTGACATGGTAAATAGTATGGTCTTGATACTATGGTAGTGACATGGTAAATAATATCGTCTCGATACTATGGTAGTGACATGGTAAATAATATCGTTTCGGTACTCACCGAGCCTGAGAAAGCCGACGAGTATGACTGACGTCATACAGACAGAGAGTAGAAGCAGCACGCCCGGTCCTCGTACCAGTCGTCGCATTGTGACACGCACAGAATCCACGCCACACTCAAGGGTGATACAGAAGAAACTCCTGTCTTATAGAAAGATAAAAAGTCTTGTAAATGACAAAACTCCTGTCTTATAGAAACTTACAAAGTCTTGTAAGTGAGAAAACTCCTGTCTTATAGAAACTTACAGTCTTGTAAATGAGAAAACTCCTGTCTCACTGAAACTTACAATGAGACGTATTGAATGTGTCATATGAGAAATATCCAATGTGTCATATGAGAAATATCCAATGTGTTATTTGACAAATATCCAATGTGTCGTATAAGAAATAGTAGTATTCAATTCATATGAGTAATATCCAATGTGTCATATAAGAAATATCCAATGTGAAATTTAAAAGATATATCGAATGTGTCATTTGAGAAACGTCCAATGTGATATGAGTAACCGCCAGGGTTCCGTATTAGATGGACAGTCATGTGTTACATAAGAAACTCCCAGTCTTTTCTATATGAAACACGTAAAACTGGTTAGTTTTTCCTACACATGCAGATCACGCATTCCAAAAAGACAAAACAATTCGTGATTTTTTAAAATACTGGTTATCAATTAATAACGAATGTACCAGATGCGAAGTAAACAAAAAACAGACTACTGCAAAATTCACTTCGTTCAATTGGAATCACTAGCCTGTAACACCAACGACCGTCGTCTATCAAAACACTCGAAGTTTTCCTTTTTGTGGCAGTGAATGGCCTTTCAGTTGTAAATAACAAATTTACATCAGTATGTCAAATCAGTTGCCAAATTGAGTACCTGCTGAACAGCTGTTTCAGTCACGGTGTTGATGTTACAAGCTCGAAATCATAATACATACTCTTCAAAACAAGATAAGACACAGATATATTTATGTCGTAGTTATGTGAATAGTAGTATTAGGGCCTACCAGGTGCCATGACTTACTTTCCCGTGATCACGTGACCTTGGTAGGAGACAATGGCCTTGGTATACTTGGACTGGTCCCGATGTCCTTTAACTGACCTTGCGATGCCTCCCTCAGCGTATAACAGGGTGCTTTTTGGCTTCATTGTATGGCCGGCTCTTGTGCCCACGACAGGCGTGCGCTACAACAGCTTGGTCTGAATGTGCACGTAAAACCCTATGACATGACATTCATTGTATAACGTCTATTGTGTTGTTGTTTTTGTGTTCACAGTGGACACACACGTGGGGGGTTTTCACGGTGCCTTTTGTATTTTATTCTAGTTGACTTCAACACCAAAAATAATCAATAGCCATAAAAACCATTTCTCGTAAAACAAAAAATATAAGTAGCAGAAAACGCTACAGATGTTTGCAGACGGTACGGCCACATTTTGTGTGTGCGTGTTATATTTGTTGTATCTGTATAAATGTCCTTCACAGGTGAAGTTGAAAGGATAGTCTGGCAACCTCGAGCCGTACCACTATGTTTTTATACTGTGTCGAGCCTGGTGATCATATTCAAATTATTACAACTGTCGGACCACATCCAAAAGCGTTGTATTAAGACCACACTGTGTTTATGAAAATACTTAGCCTAGCCACCAGGTGAACAGAGGTAATAAAACTGTAAAAGAAATACCGACGGGTGCCCGTCTTAAGCAGCGGAAGAAATCCTTTATGCTATGCACACTGACCATCAAAGTTTTTGTTTAGCGACATCACATCGATTTATTAATCATCGGCTATTGGATGTCAAACATAATTTTGACAGGTTTAGAGAGGAAACCCCTGCAGGCTAACGCTGCACGTAAGTCGTGTACATATAATAAATCAAGCACGATCGCTGCTATTTACTATTATTTACGGAAACTAGCAGCATTTCCAATAATTGAAGCAGTTTGCGATAGCGAACGCCCACGGATTGAACATATTTTTGTTGGTGATTGAACGGATTTTTTCGACTCGGCCAATTTCTCCTGAGTTATCTTTTCCTTTTTATGAAATGTCCTCAAGTTCGTACCAAAACGCGGATCATCACCAATACCAAAATGCCATGGTTCGCCGTTCGCGATGTTATTGTTAGCAGATGACAAACGAAATTGCGTTTTGCGCATTTGTTATTTATCCGGTAGCCATCGTTTCTAATGTTTTTTATTATTATTTCCCGGTGAGAGTGTTAAATCGTAGGTTTACGTCCAACTAAGTTACGTTTACATTTACGACCGTCTTTGAGAATACGGTGCTTCTTGCACGTAAACGTAAATCTACGGCAAACGTAAGTGCTAGTCGTAGACGTAAATTTACACCTTTTTGTGAATATGGGTTAGGGTTAGAAACAACTGCACATATATAAAATGGACACACATTGGGTTACATCGACAGGCCTTAAGGGCTACATGTGAATAGCATTAGTGTTCATTTCTCTTCGTCATCTTCGTCCTCCTCATCATCGGTATCGTCGTCATCTACTTCGTCCAAATATTTGCTGATCCAGGAACGATACTGATTTAATTTAGAACGAATCTGTGGTCTCACATCTCTGTTACGATTCACTGACTGTAGAATGTTTCTTGTATTGGGGCCTTTGTTAAAGTAATGCATATACGTGAGGAAGCGAGAGTACGTGTCTTCAAATAACTTCCATTGTAAAGTCTACATGTTTTTTTCGATGGCATCTTGGGACATGTTCTTCGTAGCGTTTCCTCTTGCTTTCGAAATAGTCACGATTAATATCGAATTCACGATTCGCCATAAGACGTACGCCTTCGTTTTCCAGATCGGACGACGGCTCTTCATTTCTCTTCTCGCACGTTTTAAATCGTAGATGTCGCTGCAAGTCGCTTCTGTCTTTAAAGACCAGCCCACATGTATTGCAAGACTGCATCCTTCTACATCATCATCTTCTTCGTCGTCACTTTCGTAGGCGAGTGTGCCTGGTACTTTTCTCTTGAATGCGTCCCTTTGCATGATTTGCACGTAGAGCTCTTTATCCGACGGTGGTTGCAACTCCTCTGAGACATTCGCCATTCATTCATTCATTTCAACTTATTTTCGTGCTTATATCCAATTAAGGTTCAAGCACGCTGTCCTGGGCACACACCTCAGCTATCTGGGCTGTCTGTCCAGGACAGTGGGTTAGTTGTTAGTTGGTTAGTTGTTAGTGAGAGAGAAGAGGGTGTAGTGGCCTTACACCTACCCTTTGAGCCCTTAAGAACTTGCTCTGGGTTGGAGCCGGTACCGGGCTGCGAACCCTGTACCTACCAGCCTGTAGTCCGATGGCTTAACCACTACGCTACCGAGGCCGGTGACATTGCCTTTGCGTCCATGCTTTTATACTGTTCAGTCACGCCTGTTTCTAAACTATTGGGTCGAAGGCGCCAATGTTCGGGCGTGGGGCCTGTGGGTAGCTTCCTCAAACCGTTTCATCATATGACGATCGTTTGTAGAGCCAGATGATGCGTTGGGGCGGCGGGTAGATTTTACCGTCCCTCAACAACGTGTACTCCAAATAAGTCTTTCCACACGACGTGGGTCCCGACACGATCATAGTGAAGGGATGGATTAGGAAAGCAGGAGCCATCGGAGACGGAGCAGGAGCTATAGGAGCAGGAGCTATAGGAGCAGGAGCTATAGGAGCCAGAGCAGGAGCCCTAGGAGCCGGAGCATGAGCCATAGGAGCCGGAGCTATAAGAGCCCTAGGAGCAGGAGCTATAGGATCCCTAGGAGCAGGAGCTATAGGATCCCTAGGAGCCGGAGCTATAGGAGCCCTAGGAGCATGAGCCATAGGAGCCCTAGGAGGAGCCATAGCTATAGGAGATGTATGAGCCATAGCAGCCGGAGCTATAGGAGCCCTAGGAGCCGGAGCTATAGGGCACGGAGTCATAGGAGCCGGAGCTATAGGAGCCATAAGAGCCGGAGCTATAGGAGCCGGAACTATAGTAGCCATAGAAGCTGGAGCTATAGGAGCCATAGGAGACAGAGCTATAGGACCCATAGGAGCCTGGAGCCATAGGAGCCTGGAGTCGAGTTGAATGGAAGGTCTTCCAATGACAACATGTTTGATGGTTTTGAAAATGTCTTTGGATATACGGGACACGATCTTCTGTTCATGACATGTTCAGGAATAAACCAATTCTGATACATGATGTTAACTGTTGAAGTGCTCGACGTGAACTGGCGATGTTGAAACTGTCACGTGCCCCCTTTTATAGTCTTTTTAGAAATGCTTCTGCCGTTTCGGGCCTTTCCAACCTGTACCAATTTGTTGTTCTTTTTGTTTCCGTTTTAGATCACCACCTGTTGTGTGGGGGAGATCATGACCACATTGGGTGCGGGCGCCTTGTTCTGTTCCTCTTTTTCTTTTTTCCACGTGGGATCGTAGAGTTCTAGACATCGATCCACACTGAGCTGACTTTTCCCGCCTCGCTGAATTTCGTAGTGAGACAGAAGTTTGCCTTGTGCTTGCAGCTTGTAGAAACGGGTTCACTTATCCACGCCGGGTGCATACAACTTGTACTGATCTGACTTGTTGCTTCTTGGAAGGTTCTACCTCAAATGACGAGTTATTGTCATGTCATGTCATAGGGTTTTACGTGCACATTCAGAACAAGCTGTTGTAGCGCACGCCTGTCTTGGGCACAGGAGCCGGCCTTGGCCGGCCCCTCTGTCCATGACAGGAAAGGTGGGGGGGGGGAGGGACCGCCTGCACTGGCAGGTGCAAGGGAGCACCAGCAGTCCGATTTAATCGGTAGCAGGCGGGTGGGGGTGGTGGTGTTGCTATTGAATTTTGAGTGGAGCCATTTTAAGCCAAAGAGAAAATGGTGTGCAGTTTTTGTTGAGTAATTTTGGCGCAATTTTGAAAGGTCGGCCGAAAGGTAAATGAATGAGCTAGTATAGGTTTTGAATCGAGTGTAGCTCGTTAGTGAGTCGAGAGTAGCTCGTTACTTATCGACCTTCATGATGCTGGTTGTCTCCCTAGGTTGTCCGTAGGGTCCTGATAAGGACCTGACTCTTCTGGTCGTGGCATGACAACCCAGAGGAGACTCGTGCAATTGTGTAGACACTGGCAGGTAAGGCGATTTGTTCCGGGGTGGTCGAGGTGCTGATGTTGGTTTGGTCTTCAGTTTCCTCCTCAGTGACACCAAGTACATTTCCCAGCAGCAAGTATTTGGGGATTGGGTAGGGGCGGCCGATATTCTTTTGTTCGGCCTCCCCCGGGTACATTGCAATTGTGTACTCGGAACCGGTATTATTTTGTCCGGTTCCTTATTAGAGCACGTGCTGGGCCATTAAAATGTGGGGCGGATGTATTGTTATCATTAGTCAATGCATCCTGTGTACTGTTGTGGTGAGCATGTTGTCTGTGTGTAATCCTAGTTTGGTGTTTAGGTTGTACCTATTGTCTTACGTCCCTATTCTAATGTTTCCAACGGGCATCATGACCACCCCCCCCCCCCCCGCCACCCCCGCCCTTGTGTAACTTTGTTAACACAATGGCGGGGGGGGGGGGAATTAGTCTATTCTAAATATCTAATTTGAAGGGTGAGTCCTTATAGTGTATGTATTGGTTAAAAAAGCCTAGTGCTTAACTTATTTATTTTACCAATCGGTGAAAGAGAGAAAGAAAGGAAAGAAAGATAGTTAGCTTATTAGTAATGAATAGTCACATCACATAACTGTCAGTCACTCTAGCGTACTATTAATTTTGTTTCCCGCCCCCCGCAAAAGATTAATAAAATAAATTATATCTATATGTTGGCAACTGTATACTAGGGGTTTGTTGGGCTTGCGCTCTTATACTATATTGGTCTTACTTGGTCGATCTTCTGTTCTCTGTCTTCCAGCTGTCCTTCTGTGCCCTAAGTGACTTACCGTGTCTGCTAGTTTTATTCATCATTAATAAAGTGCATGGTGCGATTACATGAATTGTGCGATATATACATGTGGTTATTCTGGATCGTGGTTGGCAGGCTTGGACCAATAGACGAGCTGTAAAAAGAGAGTTTAATAATTAGTGATCCTATCCTGGTTGATAGATTGGCTTAGGTTGGATGGTTAGCG
>NC_054706.1:79604352-79780073 GCF_016097555.1 Gigantopelta aegis | reverse complement strand
GTGATTAGTGGAATGTATTAAACTGCTCTATAACCAAAATAGCATTTAACTAAGGCTTAATCCACAATACCCAGACCCTACATCCCATATAACAGACACTGTTTCATATACCAGATATATGTTCTACTGATTCTACACAAATTGGAAATATGTACCATAAAAGCGCAGCTAATAATAAAATATAACTTTATTTTTAAAAAGGACACTTTGTTATGTTTGTGACGTCATAATGTTTAGCTAAACGAGAACATTAATGAGTTCTAATATTTAGAGAACTGTCGGACATTTTATTCAACATCAGATGTGTGTTTTTACTTCTATAATAAAACAAGAGTTATACAAGTTAGAATTAATTTAGTTATTCGTGGTAATTTTGTTAGTTACCATTGAAACGTTTCTGTAAAAAAAAAATTGCACCGCTTTCAGACCATACATCCACCCAGGTGATGACCCTAGGGCTGCTATCATTGTCATTTTCAACCAGAACCCTTGTACAGTACTAACTCCTAAACTAGGCCTCTTTTCAGATTTGACTGGAAGACTATAACCGGCGTGAGCATAAAACAAGAATGTCATCCTTCCTGCAACTCGTTTTCGTTATTACCCTTGATGCCAACATGGCTGGGCACACCCATACCACAAGACGGATTACAAAATAATGTATTTGTGTACGCAGCCATGACTGGTCGGAGAACTGATCTTGTCCGCGATATATTGTTCCACATCTGTCTGTTGGAAGACTGCCACTATAGCGTGCGCCAGTACAGCTGCTAAACATCGTTTTACAACTTCCGTAAAGAAAGGGAAGTCTGAAGGCGCATACAATAATATTTCAATAAAGGGTATTTTTAAGAGAAATATCACTCAAATTATTCTTAAGGCTAAACACCTTTAAAGGGACATTCCTGAGTTTGCTGCATTGTAAGATGTTTCCAAGTAATAAAATGTTTGTACGATTAAACTTGCATATTAAATATATTTTCTTGTTTAGAATCTCAGTGTCTGTATATTCAATGTGTTTCTGTCCGACTTAATATTTGTAAGAAGCCCAAACTGGATTTTGTCTTCAAATAATTTCGTACGTATATTTTAGGAAATAAGATGAAATTTAACCTAATACAAATATTAGAACGATCAGAAACACGTTTAATATACAGCCACTAATATTTTATGCAGAAAAATATATTTGATATGAAATTACAATCGTTAAAAAGTCTCTCTGTTAGTCGATAACATCATAAAAAGTGCAGCAAACTCAAGAATGTCCCTTTACGAAATATTTTAAGTTGGCTTTTTAGTCGCACTAATCATGAAAATAAACTTAACTTTTGACTTGTGTCTTCTACTTGTCTTCTTTTTTTGTGTGGTATTATTGATGTAATTAAAAGAAAGTATTTAATTGAATGAATGAATGAATGAATGAATGAATGAATGCTTAACGATACCCCAGCACAAAAAAAAACATCGGTTATTGGGTGTCAGAAATGGTAAGTATATGAAAATATGATTTATATATAATTATGTAAAACCAGTGTAAAGTAGGGGTAAAGTATAATACAATATATAAATCAAGGTAAGTATATTTTAAAACTTTGTATAGAAGTCAAAGTATTGCCACATGTATCATTTCTCGTCGGCTTGGGATGATCACTCTCCACCAAAGTATGGCGCACAGTCAGTGTACACTGACAATATTCACACTGAGGAGGAGGGTCCTTCTTTATATAAAAATACTTTCAAACAATTCGTATTCAACAAAGGAAAATTTAGACGTGACAAAGCACCAGCGATTATTGTTAAACGATAGATCCAGTAAGGAGAAACCAAAGTACGTGTTTTACGTGGGATAGTGTTGCAATGTTTGATTATGAGATATGTACGTTTGTATCGACCAGTATGACGGAAACGTTATCTCTGTCATGCCAGCTTGTCTCTGTTACCACGAGGCCATAAGAAAACAAAGTTAAAAGTGTGTTTTGTTTAACGACATCACTAGAGCACATTGATTTATTAATAATCGGCTATTGGATGTCAAATATTTTGTAATTTTGACGTGTAGTCTTACAGATGAAACCCGCTACATTGTTCCCTGCACCATCACACAAACAGGATAGCATAGCATATATCATGACCGTTGATATACCAGTCGTAGTGCACTGGCTGGAACGACAAAATAAATGCTAGATTTTCATATAAATGTTTTTAAAATGGGGGTGGTAAAAAAAATTCAGGTCATTAGAAATACGGCATTTAGAGCTAAAATAATTTGGTCAATACCCCGCCCGCCCCGCCCCCCCCCCCCCAAAAAAAAGAAAAGAAGAAAAACCCTCCAAAATATCCAAAATAAAAACAAATAAAACATCAAAAGAGAAACAATATGACTGAACTTAGAAGAAATTGCAACAAATTTTTATTTTGGGGGTGGGAGGTATTATATTTTTAAGGTTACCCCACTGAACATTATATCTAAAATCTACATAACTCTATCCCGGGAAAAGTTCTAATCAGCATAAATCCAATATGGCTGCCAACACTAATATTTGAGGTCTCGTATCTCCTAAATGATTTTACACCCCATAAATGTATTACAAATGAATAGAAATAGGATACCAAAGAATAAAAATATCTTGTTTAAAATATACCATGACGCCGATATCACGCAAATATGACATCATGTTACATCACCATTACTCAAATTGGCTCATATTTAACATGCAAACGTGTAGGTGTCAGCACATACAATAGTATGCGTATAGATTTAACCACATACTTCCTAATAACACTTAATCCTTATTGATATAATATTACAAATGATAGGCAGGATTTTAATATGTATTGTCAGGTTCAGACCTACTGTTTGGAAGGAAAGTGAATGTCACTAATTTCAAATATTTTTTCAAATGTGCTATCAAAAATAATATCATCCGACAACTTATGCTGTATTTGTTCAGTAAAACAATTCAAATTATTGTAATACCACAACTACGTCCACGTTATCTAGTTCTTTGGGATCTACGAATACATTTATGTCACCGACACTTTGCAATCACCGAAGAACAATCACGTGCACGCTTCTGCAATTGACCTTGTACAATCACATCTCACACCTAGTGTGAGTGCACTGCTGAGTGTTCATTTGTTTTGTGTAACACCCATCCCCAGTTTCATGGCTTCAAACTATCTTCTTTTCCCACCCGAACACCTGGCAGTATTGCTGATGAATGTGGCATCTGGCTGCTTCACACACGCACACACACACACACACACACACACAAAACCCTTGTATATTCTTATGTATTGCACATTTCGTATTATAACTACGAATTTCCTGTATATAAAATGTAGAAGATGTGAAATGTGCTCATCAAATTAACCCTTGACAAAGGATTGTCCTAAACCAGTTAGTAGTATTAACTGTCAGTGTCTTCAAAATAAAATAAAACGCTCTAGTCAGTGTCTTCACCAATGACATGCATAATTTCAGTCTTTATTAAAGGGACATTGCTGAGTTTGCTGCAGTTTTTAAGATGTTATCGACTAACAGAGACTTTTTAGCGATTGTAATGACATATCCAATATATTTTTCTGCATAAAATATTAGTGGCTGTATATTAAACGTGTTTCTGATCGTTCTAATATTTGTACTAAGTTAAATTTCATTTTATTTCCTAAAATGTTATTTTTTCGTACATACGAAATTATTTGAAGACAAAATTCAGTTTGGGCTTCTTACAAATATTCAGACGACCAGAAACACATTGAATACACAGACACTGATATTCTAAACTAGAAAATATATTTAATATGTAAGTTTAATCGTAGAAATATTTTATTAGTCGGAAACAAACTCAGGAATGTCCCTTTAATAGAAAGTTAGTGTATTGATCAGCATGAACTTTTGTATTCACAAAACGTTTACCATCATCAACATTTTTATCTTTTCACAAATATAATTAAAGGTACATTTTGACAAGGTAATAACCGCAACAACAAAGCGTTGTAGGTAGACTGTTGCAGGTATGTCCTGAAGAAGACTGGATTGACAAAATTCAAGTATGCACAAAACAGAAGTTCGTGAATATATTTGCATACAGCTCTGATGGCATGCACTCGTGTATCTTTATTAAAACAGTGATATCAGTTGTTCGCAAAATATGAGAATATTCCTCCACAATTGTGACACTAGCTCGAGTCATCTCCAGCCCTCCCCTTATCGATATTGATACGTAGGGGAAGCAAAACGAATCTGCGCTGTACTTACTTGTGGTGACGTTTAGCGGCTTCGGGTTTCTTCATGTAGCGTTGGTACTGGTTAACAAAATGTAAGTTTAATGTCATGACTGGACTCGAGAATAATGAAACTAAAGCTCTTTGACATCAGATTTAGGACAAAATGTGTATTTTAGACACGATAGTTTGGTACCATTTGGTTGTCAAAACATTACATAGAGTTTCCTCTAGCCTTCCCCTACATATCAACATCAATAAGGGGAGGGCTGAGGTGACTCGAGCTATTGTGACACCTGACATAAGCATAGCCTTCAGTTGTCACATCCATTGCTTTCATTTTAATGATGAAATATATGTACAATATTGCTACCAAAAACATGAAAAGGTTTGTACAAAATCACACTAGTGTATAGGCTATATCACCAGACATCATTTTAGCCAGTGATGCGACATATATACATGCATGTATGCATGCACGCACGCATACACACATACTAGTAAGTGTCAGGTTTACCCATGTAAGCGGGATAGACCGCGTAGCTTGTAGGCCCCATGTATATGGTTGAGTTAAAGAGCATCCTTTATATGGATGTCTCGATACCTCAGAACATCGTTGCAAGTCTGCAAGTTGCAGGCGATTCGGTGCTACAGATTCGATTCCCAGTATCGGCATGGGACAGTTTGTGAGCCGAGAAGGGATTTTATCTATGTATGTAATAGTCAAACCCGACATGCATACAATAAATAGATATTCATATATCAATACATACATGTATGCATACGTACATACATACATACATACATACTGTGCGCCACATTTTGGTGGAGTGTGATCATCTCAAGCCGACGAGAAATGATATATTTGGCAACAGAAATATTTTGGAATCGTTTAAATTCCATCCAGAATTGGTTGTAAAGTTTTTGAAACATTTTGACTTCTATACAAAGTTTTAAGGTTTACTTACCTCGATTTTATGTATTGTATTATACTTTTCCTCACAGCTCCTTACACTGTGGTTTTACATGAATATATATAAATAATATTTCAATATACTTACCATTTGTGACACCCAATAGCCAATATGTATTTTTGTGCTGGGGTGTCGTTAAACATTCATTCAACGCCATATAACCGTAAATAAAATGTGTTGAGTGCGTCGTTAAATAAAACATTTCCTTTCCTTTCATTCATTCAATACATACATACATACATACATACATACATACATACATACATACATACGTGTAGTATCTGTGTCATCAGAAGGCACATTGTCATTTTGGCGTCATGTCAGGTGAAGCCTTGATGTGGATAACCTAAAAAATGTTTAAATTAGGAAGTATTTTATATACTAGTATCAGTATATACGGTTCAATTTCATACCACTTCTGAGTAGTCAGATATTAAGATACTTTACAACTGTGAACAACTCCGGTATGGCGGCACTAATAGGAAACACAAGAATTAGACTAAAGGATATCACTACAACTGTCACGGTGCCTGATGCTGCTAAAGCTCGACTGATGTATTATTTAAAGTCCAACTGCAGCATCACTGACGTCGACAACAGCTACCAACTCCGGCGCCTTGGAGACTACGACAACCACGGCACATTGACCGACGAGGAGACGGACAAGCTGGTTCTCGTGTGCTTCATGGTGTCGCCAGACGAACTCGAGGACAAGTGTATCTTCAACAGCGATGCTATGTGCGGGGACTCTGGAAACAAATTCTTTGAGCTAAGCACAGTTCGGAACCACTTGCTGGTCGCTAGCAGCATCATTATTGGTGGGCAGAGGAAGCAGGTTAAAGACATTATGACGTACAAGATGTCGTGGATGAATCGAAACTACTTTGAACCAATGCGCTTTGACGAACATCTGCGCCGAGTCCTGGGGCTTCAGCGACGTCAGCCACAACGTGACTGTATGTTTCAGTGAGACTAAACTGCTAGTGGATTGCATAAAAAAAAATAACCGTGAGATAAGACGCTTAAAGGGACATACCTTAGTTTCAACTCGTGAAAATTAACACTAAGCTTAGTTAATCTACAAGCCTGAAACACATTTGAATAAAGTTACAATTGAGTGAACAATGAGTCTGTGACCTTGAAATGGTGAAATACCCTCTAAAAACGGACTAAAACTCGACTCCATAACTGTTTCTTCTCAGACGCACGTGCGTTTTTAACAATATGAAAAATGCATTTTGTGATATTAAAACCACCAGGATGACCAAAAACACTTCGAATGTACGGAAATTGATAATCTAAACCATAAAATCTAAGTAAAGTATGATTTCAGTTATCAAAAACGGCTATAACAGTCAAAAATATACCTTAGTGTTTAAAAACTAGGGTATGTCCCTTTAAGCACATCAAGGCAAAAAATTAAACGGTTTAATAATTTAACGTGTGTTGGTCATATTAGAACTATACTATTTTGCTATTTATACTGGATTTTAATAACATTAGAAATGTAATTATTTAATACTCATGTGGCTCTGCACATATAAACATATAATGAGATTATGGTTGTGATTAGCAGACGTTCAACGGAACTGCTTCATCGACGGTAAAGTTAAACTGCTGGTGAATTCAGTTACAAAAAACTAAAACATATATAACGCTTTAGTATATCAAGACAAGAACTAAAACAATCCAAGAATGTAACCAGTGCTGTCAGCAAGAAAATTACTGAATCCTTCTATAAAGCTAACCTGTTGGTGGATTCCATCAACAAACATATAACACTACTGTATACACATGTCGCTTTAGTATATCAAGGAAAGAACAAAAACAATTCAAGAATACCATAATGATTTATATTGCATTTTATAAACAAACAAAACAAAGATCTGTCTTTCTCACCAATAAATTATGTTCTTCTAAAATGGCCAATTGTTTTTCAGTCTCTAGAACATCTAATGAGTGAAATCCAGAATATATATATATATATATATATATATATATATAAATGTTGCAAGGTGAACATACTTATAATTTCTAGAATCTCTTGCATAAACCGTAATACGTGATCTGGGCCCATATTTTCGAAGCTATCTTAGCCTACGAAATCGTGAAATCATCGTAAGCTATGACGTCACTATGGCGTGCGCTGTAGTGACGTCACAACCTACGACGGTTTTACGATTTCGTAGCGCTATGATGGCTTCGAAAATATGGCCCCAGGGCCGTATCTCAGCACAATACAGAGTCAAATGGGCATTTGGCAAAATAGTGGTTGATTTTATGAATATCTAACTAGTGCCTCCGCTACAGGACAGCCCACTCCCTAGAAGATCCTTTACAGGCCTCGGTGGCGTCGTGGTTAGGCCATCGATCTACATGCTGGTAGGTACTGGGTTCGGATCCCAATCGAGGCATGGGATTTTTAATCCAGATACCGACTCCAAAATATCTGAGCGAGTGCTCCGCAAGGCTCAGTGGGTAGGTGTAAACCACTTGCACCGACCAGTGATCCATAACTGGTTAAACAAAGGCCATGGTTTGTGCTACCTTGCGTGTGGGAAGCGCAAATAAAAGATCCCTTGCTGTCTGTCGTAAAAGAGTAGCCTATGTGGCGACAGCGGGTTTCCTCTAAAAACACAGTGTCAGAATGACCATATGTTTGACGT
Source organism: Gigantopelta aegis (assembly GCF_016097555.1). NCBI lineage: Eukaryota > Metazoa > Mollusca > Gastropoda > Neomphalida > Peltospiridae > Gigantopelta > Gigantopelta aegis. The sequence continues at coordinate 79,772,206 of NC_054706.1, read as the reverse complement.
ACAATAGCCGATGATAAGATAAAAAATAAATGTGCTCTTGGTAAATAAAACAAACTTTACTTTTTTTACTTTACAGGAGATTTCATCATCCTTTCACTGCCACAAAGAAGACTGACACTCTCAGATTATGTACCACCCGATTTGCAGCTGTTCTTGCTATCACATGTGAGATTGCGGCAAAACAACACACAGTAACCCTAATACTTGTACTCAATTTGTGAGTTATTTATTGGCTACCACAAGATATATTCATTTTTGAAAAATCGTTTAAATGTTTTAGCTTTCCCTCTTATGTACTTTATACAACTGGAAATCTGACTGATGCGTTTTCAGTGGAGTTCAGTATATACCAGTCTCTCTCTATATATGTAGTCGAATGAAAATATGGCCGTAATAGTGCTTAACACAATAAAAGTGGACCATATATGGATTGTTCCATGGCTTTAGTTCTAGTTTGCCATGTCATAATATTGCTTAACACTATAACAAACTAAGACTATAACCATGGTACAATATGTGTGTGTATATATATATATATATATATATATATATATATATATATATATATATATATATATATATTGTACCACGGGGTCACCTGTCTAACATGGCCGGCGACCCCTTAAATCGGACCCCAAATCGCTAAAATACCTGTATTAAGCGACCACAGTAAATGTTTACTGTTATATAAAAGGGATATTTTAACAACAGTGACAAGATGCAGCAAATAACCGATCTTCACACCTTCAGGAATATTAGTACCCATTCAGTCCTGACATCTCTCCTGTGTATCAGTTAAGAAAGTATGACTTTGGAATGCATCTAATTGGGTCTGGTTAGGCTAAGCTTGACATTTGTATATTCACTTACTATGACAATACGCTGGATGAAGAAGGAATTAAATAATTAAATGAAAAAGAAAACAAACTTATTAAGAACGGTTAAATTAATACATTCCAACAATCACCTTATTTTTGAAGGAGGCGACATGTCGAAAGTTGATTTATTGTCAACTGTGGAGCACACAACCATTAATTAGAAATACAGACGGCACAAAAAGAAACGACAACAAATGTTTTAAAGACTGTATATGTGGCAACCTGTAATCAGCGGCCACCTATCTTAAGCGATAGCTTTTCTCTAGTCCGTTGTGTGACCGCTTAAGACCGTGTGTGTGTGTGTGTGTATACAGGTCTCATGTGAGCTCAAAATCATAGAGCGAAGTCACTTCTCTCTCACACTTTTGAGAGGGTTAAGTTTTTAACAGGAGGGAGACTTGACGAGAGAAATTAACCCAATACAGTGAAACCTGTAGTAAACAACGACACATGTGGGTAGTCAAATGTGACCGCTTAAGACCAGTCGCTGCTGAATACAGGTGCAACTTGTTTTACTGTCAGTACTGGAAGTGCTCTAGAGTTTTCTAATATATATATATATATATATATATATATATATATATATATATATATATATATATATATATATATATATATATATATATATATATATATATATATGTGTGTGTGTGTGTGTGTGTGTGTGCCACCAAAATGTTGCGCATTGTCAGTATACATGGGCAATATTTTCACCGAGTGGGAGGATGCTTAAAAATAATAACAAATGAATGTGTTAAAGGGACCCCCGTGACACTAAGAAGGGGGGAAATCTCAACAAAAACTGTTCAACTAATACCAGTTAAAAATAATAGCAGGCCTATACGAACAATATCTTGAGTGAGGGGGTTCAATCCTATGTGCAGGGAACACAGCCTCTAGTGGAAGAGGTGGGGTCATAAGCATGATTTTTATCATTATTTATGTCAAGGTGAAAACAACCCTTACATTTTCGTCCTGGACTGAGAGGGAAGGGCGATTTCGAGCCTGAATAATAATAATAATAATAATAATAATGATAATACATGTAGTAATCATTTGATAAAATAGTAACAATTCGAAATAAATCGCATCTTGAGTTGTTTTGTCAATAGCAGACGACACCACACTAGGGTCGAAACTTGTGTTTAAAAATATTTGGCCTACGTGACATACACAGCGCAGAAGCTTACTGAGTTACGAATAGTTTAAAATATAATATACTTCCTGGTCGCGTGACGAATTATATACTCTTCAAAAAAGATGGGGAACTCTAATAAGAATTTACAATTGCCAACATTGTAAGGTTTATTAGCTGTGGAGAATGGTTATATGATAATATACCAACAAATTATGCATTTTGGAAGTTATCCAATTCTGTAAATATGTTTACAAATATTCGACCGATAACTGATAAGAACACAAAATAACAACACAAGAACCGCGAATATTAAATTAATTTATATTTAAACTCAGTCGATTCCCATTAAGTAAATCCCATTAAGTTTGTGTGTGTATTCGCAGCCAGGTACCGGCTTCCACCCAGAGCGAGTTTTAACGACTCAGTGGGTAGGTGTAAGACCACTACACCCTCTTCTCTCTCACTAACCACCAACAACTAACCCTCAGTCCTAGACAGACAGCGCAGACAGCTGAGGTATGTGCCCAGGACAGCGTGCTTAAACCTTAATTAGATATATAGTTGGTGGTATAATTTTAGCCACGGATGATCTTTTATAGCTTTAACTGGCTTCTTAAGATACTGGCTACTTCTCACATTATCTTCAAATCAGTTGATAAAATGTTGGTGTTTTGTTACCCTTTACAAAGAAAGCAGTTTATCTGTGTTTAACGACACGGAACAAGCTGAAGTTCGCCTGTTACACCGTTATCTAAAACTCGCCAAATAACCACGATATCAAAACGTAGAAACCTGATATTCTATATAACTCCACCATGTCCTAGTTCTGTTTTGTCATGAATCTGAGGAATTTATAACGACCTGTGTCGTCTAAATATCACACATTACATTGACAAATGAAGAGAAGGAAGGAAGTGGTTTATTTAACGACGCACTCAACACATTTTATTTGCGGTTATATGGCGTCGGACAAATGAAGAGACCTCCACCATCACATCTAATTCCAGTATTATCTATGTTTATTAAGCAGCCAAGTCTCAAATGGCATACTACCTACTACAACGGAACTCGACGTATGTACTCATGTCTTAAAGTTGGACACTACTGTTCACTTTTGTATTCATTCCAATACAATTTCCGTCCGAATATGTTTTATTAAGAAATAAAACACTTCCTTCCGTAGCGTTGTCCTATTTAACGACGCACTCATCACATTTTATTTACGGTTATATGGCGTCGGACATATGGTTAAGGACCACACAGATATTGAGAGAGGAAACCCGCTGTCGCCACTTCGTGGATTACTCTTTTCGATTAGCAGCAAGGGATCTTTTATATGCACAATCCCACAGACAGGATAACACATACCACGGCCTTTGTTACACCAGTTGTGAAACACTGGCTGAGGCGAGAAATAGCCCAATGGGCCCACTGACGGGGATCGATCCTAGATCGATCGATCGTGCATCAGGCGAGCGTTGTACCACTGAGATACAACCACCCCCTACCCCACCCCCCACCACCACCACCACCGAACGCTACGGATAGCCTGGAGATGACACATGAAATGGGTTTTTTTTTTTATCTCGTGCGCACGGCATGGCCATCTCGTGGGTATGAGATAATATGTGTGTCACCTCCAGGCTTCTGTACAACGCGCCCCTGCGCGTGCTGTAACCTCACCGTGGTGCCGGGGTGTAACATTCTCTTTGAGAATTTCCAATACAGCACAAATTGAAATTTTGAGTAAAAGTCAGTATCTAGCTGTGATATTTGTAGTTTTGCACAGTTCTTTACACTGTTTTTATTCAAATCTTGAATTTTTATATTGATGTTGATCATCACCTTATTTGTTTGCATTACCATAGTTTGACACCCAGTAGCCGATGTGTTTTTCGTGCTGGGGTGTCGTTAAACATTCATTCATTCATTCATTCTGTACAACGCCTAGAATTTTAAGAATGAATGAATGAATGAATGAATGAATGTTTAACGACACCCCAGCACGAAAAATACATCGGCTATTGAGTGTCAAACTATGGTAATGCAAACAAATAAAGTGATGATCAACATCAATATAAAAATTCAAGATTTAAATAAAAACAGTGTAAAGAACTGTGCAAAAATACTAATATCACAGATAGATACTGACTTTTACTCAAAATTTCAATTGTATCTAAAAAAAAACCCAAAGGGACTTGTGCTGTATTGGCCATTCACAAAGAGAATGTTACACCCCTGCACCACGGTGAGGTTACAGCACGCGCAGGGGATATTTTAAGAAGTAATCACTTGATAACTACCATGCAAAATATCAACAGTTTGAACCTAAATCATTTGAGCTATCTACCCTTAAGCCTCAGCACCATCTTATTTTGCTACCGGCCTCGGTGGTGCAGTGGTTAAGTCATCGGAATACAGGCTGATAGATACAGGGTTCGCAGCCCGGTACCGGCTCCAACCCAGAGCGAGTTCTTAAGGGTAGGCGTAAGACCACTACACCCTCTTCTCTCTCACTAACCACTAACCGACTAAACAACTAACCCATTGTCTGGAAAGACAGCCCAGTTAGCTGAGGTGTGTGCCCAGAACAGCGTGTTTGAACCTTAATTGGATATAAGCACGAAATAAGTTGAAAAAAATAATAATAAATTTAGTTTTGTATAAGTGGTATAATGTATGATATAATATAATATAGCAACTGTTGTTATCAGATAGTAATAAAAATAACAAATAACTTCAAACCAAGGGCTGTTGAATACTACAGATGCCAACCTACTTGTATCCTGTCCTGCACGTAGAAGCCGGCGAAGTCGACAAATACTCTGAATGTGCACAAAAGGGAGGGATGTAGCTTAGTCGGTTGAGTGCTCGTTTGAGGTGCTTGCGTCGCAGGATCGAACCACCACTATGGATGGATCCATTCAACTGACTGGGTTTTTCTTGTTCCAACCAGTGAACCACAACTGGTCAAAAGCCGTGGTATGTGTTTTCCTGTCTTTGGGAAAGTGCATATAAAAGATACTTTGCTGCATTAGGAAAAGTGTAGCGGGTTTCCTCTGATGACGACAAGTCAGAATTACCAACTACTAGTATTTGACATGCAATTACCGATGATTAATAAATCAATGTGCTCTAGTGGTGTCGTTAAACAAAACAAACTAACCGTAGCACAAAAATATACATCGGCTACTGGGTGTTAAACAAAGGTATGAATAAGATTATTTACAATATATATATATACATGTGTATATATATATATATATATATATATATATATATATATATATATATATATATATATATACATGATTCAATAGAAACGTATTCGATCACATAAATATCAAGATTGTGTTTTTTGTCTACTTTTGTCTGGCTTACTTTGAATGAATGAATGAATGTTTAATGACACGCCAAAACAGAAATACCCATCGGCTATTAGGTGTTAAACAACGTAAATTAATATAATATAATTATTTAAAAACACGGCGGGTCTGTGGGTCTCTTGTCCTAAGATATTTTGTTCAACACAAAGTTTCCACTAGGTGTAACCAGTGATTTCAGTACACATTTGTATTGCCGACGCAGACAATCATGCAGCATAGACACGTTTTATTCATTTCAAGTTATTTTCGTGCTTATATCCAATTAAGGTTCAAGCACGCTGTCTTGGGCACACACATCAACTATCTAGGCTGTCTGTCCAGGACAGTGTGTTAGTTGGTTAGTGGTTAGTGTGAGAGAGAAGAGGGTGGTGGCCTTACACCTACCCATTGAGCCCTTAAAGGGACATTCCTGAGTTTGCTACATTGAAAGATGTTTCCGACTAATAAAATATTTCTACGATTAAATTTACATATTACATCTATTGTCTTGTTTACAATATCAGTGTCTGTATATTTAATGTGTTTCTGGTCGTCTTAATATTTGTCTTCAAATAATTTCGTACGTACGAAAAAATATATTTTAGGAAATAAAATGAAATTTAACCTAGTACAAATATTAGAACGATCAAAAACACGTTTAATATACAGCCACTAATATATTATGCAGACAAATATATTTCATATGTAATTACAATCGTTAAAAAGTCTGTTAGCCGATAACATATTAAAAATTGCAGCAAACTCAGGAATGTCCCTTTAAGAACTCGCTCTGGGTTGGAGCCGGTACCGAGCTGCGAATCCAGTACATACCAGCCTATAGTTCGATGGCTTAACCACTAAGCCACCGTGGCCGGTGACACATTTTATTGCCGACGCCGACAAGCAATCAGCTTAGACAAAATAGCCTGTATGCTTGAGCCACCGAAAATGGAAAAACACTAACCGTTTGTTGCCATTATATTATGTTTCCTACTAATAAGGCTTTTTGACATCAGTGTCTCGATAACCAACGTGTTTATGATCGTCCTAATGTTTGAAGTAGATTAAACATCTATTTCCTAATATTTATTTTTTTCGTTTATATTAGGAGTGGAATCTTTAAACATTAGGGCAACTAGGAACATAATCAGAGGCGGATCTAGGAAAGGAGCCAGGGGCCCGCTCCCCCCCCCCCCCCTTACCCCTTACATTTTGCGACAGTTATAATTTTATTATATATTAATTTTCAATTTTTTACGACCCCCCCCCCCCCCCCCCCCCCCCCCTCCAAACCTCCCCAAAAGTCGATTAATTTGTATGCATTTTTCACCTGTAAATGTTAGACTAGCGAAATATGGCAGTTGCAAGATGATAATTTGCCATTAAGATACTTTTATATTGTTTTGTATTCTATTGCACTGGACTGCACTGTGTTGTATAATTGTATTATGACTTTTAATTTAATTATTTACGATGAACAAAATCCCAACATCTACTTGAACACACAAGCGCAGGTCATCACTGCCGACGTTAACCTAGGCTGTTATGAGGTCTAACCTGGAGGAAAGACTATTAGCAACTTGGCTAATGTTATTTAAATATGTACCCAAATTTCTCGGGTTGGGAGTTGGCGTACAAATTTAATTTATATTCGTAATTTATAAGCAATAATTTCCATTAAAAAAATGTATATGTATGTTTTGTTTTTAAACTGAAGTCACTAATTTAGTTTCCGAGGTATATATATTTTCTGTTGGACGACCAAAAATACCGTATTGGATTTTACCAAATTAAAAATTCAAACAAGAAATTATAACTAATGTGTTACTTCGTGGGAAGGGTGTAGGAAACTGAGACAGCCAAAAATAGTGTCTTTAGAGGAAACCCGCTGTAATATTCTTTTAGCAATATGGATCTTTTATATCAGACCTGACAGCAGATACTACTGTTTTTGATATACCAGTCCTGGCAACAGGTTTGAACGGGAGAAAATCAATCAACGAATAGGTCCTACAAATAAGGCACACTATACGAGTGCTATACTAACTGATCTAAATTCAGCTCGTTTATGAATTAAATAACTTTTAGAGTATTTTGTCCTCATAATAATTTGACCAATATTTCTGCTCATTGCTTACAGTTCCTTTCTTAACAACCTATGCACCTGTTCTGGTTCAGACGCCCCTTTCTTTACGGAAGCTGTGGAAAGGGTTTTAGCACATATATTAGCAAGCGCTATACACTGGCAGTCCTCCCATAGACGGAGTTGGAATCATACACCTTGGTCAAGATCAACTATCCATCGTTTTCTTGGAAAAGCACCCAACAGTTACTCATTGCAGCATACCGTCACCATTATGTGATAATTTCTCTCGGAATCTGTCTTGCGCAGGGATACGGTTTTGAATATGCTTGTGACGGTACATGCTCTTAAATTTGTTTCGCCTGTGGCGATTTTAATTGTGTTAGAGGGCCGTGTGCAGTTTCATTGCACTTAAGCCCAGATGGGCAACTTGTTACGTAATACTTCTGCGCGACGGTCCTCGATCGGTACGCTTAATACACACCCAGCCAGGTGCGGAGGCCATGTGGCTAGTAGTTACGTAATATCTCCGGAAGGGCTGTTTATGGCCAGGAGATTGCTCGCGGTTGGCGACAGCCAGACTGACGATCAGAGAGAAATATACCGACTCTAGTAGAGGTAGAATATGAGATGATACGTGAGGTACCGCCTTGTACCCCCAGGCGAATTCTGATTTTTATAATAAATAGCTAGTTTTTAGAGATATCGAGGAGAACGGAAAAGGACGGCTCCCAGGGAACGTAGTCCGTTGGACTTTGGTAAATATTTTTATTTCTGCTCTGTGTATAACCTTGATGTGATTGATGTGACTTTAAATATTTTGATACTGTATTATACCAATATTCTTTAGACAGTGTCTTCGGTCATCTGACGAAGTAAATCGTAGACTTTTTGTTCTAACATTATATGAGTATTTGGTAATATAAAGCTTAGCCAGTCACCCTAGACGACCTAGGTAAAGTGTAGGTTATTGTCTTTATTGTGATAGGTACCAGTAAATTCTGTGTTACAAGGTTACTGAATGAGTAGTTAGGGTTAATTAAAAAGTAACCCGTTAGGAATAGAGCTGTAATTCCTTTATTAATTAAGTTCCCCTGGAAGCGTTCCTAAATTATCACACGTTACTGAACGAGTAGTAAGGGTTAATTAAAAATTAACCAGTTAGGAATGGTGTTGTAATTCCTGTATTAATTAACTTCTCCTGGAAGCGTTTCTCAATTATCACACGTGTGGGTGTGGTGTAACGGTGAAGTGATTCGCATATTGTGTAACTAGACACCTAGAGATTAACTAATTAAGTGATCAGTTCTGGGTTGTTATTATTGCTGTTATTAATTAACTACTACGGCTGTACATTTGTCAGCGTAGATTAATACAGATTCCAAAGTGTATTGTGTTTTTGTTGTGTTTCTAGAGAACTAACGTGCTATAATAATATATACTTTATATAAGATCGTATCTCTGATCATACCTAGACGAGCCATACTAGGGTTTAACCGCCTGTTACAGAGAGATCTAATAGATATACGGTTAGGAGAGATATTTTGATAATCGTGTTTTATTCAGTTACGGGAATTATAGAATCCCCGTGACAATGCTATTGGCAGATCTCTAAGTGTTATGCAAGTTACGGCTTCTTTGACTCATTTTCAAAATGTTATATTATTTTATGTATCGCTGGCGAGTAGATTAATACATATGACTGTCGGGTTTCTCAGATTTTTTTTATCCTTTTGAGGGCGCAATATATACCTTTACAGTCAAACCTGTCCTAGCGGCCACCTGTAATCAGTGGTCACCTGCCTTAAGCGGCCACGTTTTCCCCTCCCAATCGGTTTATAATGTAAATGTACCTGCAATAAGCGGTTGCCTGTCTAACGCGGCCAGCGGCCATCGGACCCCAAATCGCTAAAAGATCTGTATTACGCGGCCACAGTAAATGTTTACTGTTATATAACAGGGGTATTTTATCAACAGCGATAAGGTGCTGGAAATAACCGATCTTCACACCTTCAGGAATACTAGTACGCATTCAGTCCCGAAATATCAATTAAGAAAGTATGACTCTAATTGCATCCAGGCAGGCTACGCTTGACATATGTAGATTCATTTTTTATAAAAATACACTGCATGAAGTAGGAATTAAATTATTAAATGGAAAAAGAAAACAAACATGTTGAGAACTGTTAATTTAATATATTCCAGTTACATTTTTGTTTCTGAAAGAGGCGACATGTCAAAATGTATTTATAATCAACTGTGAAACTAACATCCGTTAATAATACAAACGGTAAAACAAGAAACAACAACAAATGTTTAAAATAATCTATATGTGGCAACCTGTAACCAGCGGCCACCTGTCTTAAGCGGCCACTTTTATCTACTCCCTTGTGTGACCGCTTAAGGCAGGTTTGACTATATGTGTAATTTTGACGAGTAGACTAACGCATATTATCGCCAATTTTCGTGGGGGTAAAGACATACCTTTTGATATATTAATATTCATCATCAGATTAATTATTCAAATTCTTACCTTTTGTTTGAATCCCAAAAGATTGTGTATTTTGGTTACCAAGATGTAGTTAAAGGGAATTTGCCCTCAAAACGAAGGAATATTTTCCGAGAACTGTTACAATATATGTGATAATAAGTAAAACACCTTGGCAATATAAAGTTTATGAAGTGTGTATTAGCAAGGTTTGTGACAAACATGACGATTACGGTTGTGATTACAAGAGAGAGAGAGAGAGAGAGAGAGAGAGAGAGAGAGAGAGAGAGAGAGAGAGAGAGAGAGAGAGAGAGAGAGAGAGAGAGACAGACAGACAGAGAGAGAGAGAGAGAGCGCAGATTTGATCAGTTTGGATTTATGACAGTCGTGCGTGTGTATACACCCGTGGGCACTGGCAGGTCCTTCGTCTATAAAAGGAGTCTAGGGGAGACCATCTTGCGATGATGTCCTGGACGGAGGACAGGCATGCGTTACAACCGCTTGTTCTGAATGTGCACGTAAAACCCTATGACCTGACCTGACCTGATCATCTTGACCACGATGTATGATTCCAATAGATCGCTAAGACGACGGCCACTTTATACTAATAAAGGCGTGGGAAACATTTCTACAGCTTCAAAAACAGTCTAAAAGTGGCACATGTACACACATGGAATGATATTTCAATCAAGGAATTGTAAGTATTCGAAAGAAATATTGCAGACTTTAGACGATGAAGCCCATTTAGCTAGAACCTCGATGTTAAATTACTCTACTACTCATCATCATCAGTATATTGATTCTGCAAGGAAAGTCGATAAACTGTACACGAAAAATAATAATTCACCGTCTTTCATCATCGTTTCATCTCCAGTACATATATATGATAAAAAAATGGTTTCCTTTCACGATATAACTACAGCACATTGATTTTTTAACCATGGGCTACTGGTAATTCTGACATATAGCCTTATAGCGGAAACTGGTTACATTTTCCCATTAGTAGCATGGAAACGTTTATATGCTCCATCCCACAGACAGGATAGTATATACCACGGCCTTTGATAATACCAGTCGTTGGGCACTGGCTGGAACGAGAAATAGCCCAATGTCCCCAGCGACTGGAATCGATCCTCACCAACCGCGCACCAGGTGGCACTGGTACCTACGAACTAAATAAAGCCTAAAACACATTGAGGTTTTAGACTATGGAAAGTACTGTCTTGGCAAACCGCTTTGGACGGCTGACCACATAAGTTAAGAAAGTCATTAATAGAAATAGGCTTCCGCCTAAATGTGCGCCATATAATGTTCAATTCTGTTGACTAACTTAAAATCTACCATACATCTGAATCATCATTAATGTCACGCACTTAAATTTTATACGTTCATAAATATCCGACGTGTTTTATTAATATAAATATTAATATAACAACTACTTGGATTTATATTTATTTACAGTAGTCATCTTTAGACCGTTTGATAAGATGTTAAAGCCCTCCCCCCCAAAAAAAAACCCCAAACAAACCAACCAAAAAAAACCCAAACCCCCAAAACAACAACAAACAAGCAAACGAAAAACAACAAACAAACAAACACAAAAAAACAACAACAAACAAACAATTAATCAAAAAGACAAAAAACAAAACGCAAAAAAATACACCCGAAAACAAAAAACAAACAAAAACAATAGCATTATATTCGTTATCACAAACCGTTTTTGAGTATTGTATTAATATCAGTAGCCTAGTATTCCAAATAACAAGTCCCCCCTCACTTGTCGTATATAGGGTTTCTTTTAGGAAGGGATTCAATGTTTAAAAGGAAGCCTGCCGTATCTAGAAGAGTAACCAAAGTTTTTAACAAGGCTACGCCCTTCGTATAATTACACTGTTATCAGATGCATGCCGTTCATGTATGGTCCTCCCTTTAAAAGTGAGTGAAAACAAACAACAAGGAATAATGTGTGTTTATATTTATATACGCTTGACCTTTATGATACGACACTGTACCAGGAGACAGCAAATGGAAGTTGCCAAATATCCAATGCCAGGTTTTTAACGTTATGTTATGCATGGTCCAGTGTTCTTCATTTGCAAATTGTGATTTCTGCATCGAGACTTCTCAAAGCGACAACTGAAAAGTTAAGACATAAATAAATTAATAATTCCCAAAGTCTAAGGGAATTGTTATTTATTTTATATACATAACTTTATAAACCTATTTGAGAGTGATAACTGAAAAGTTAATGACATAACTAAATTAAATTATACCTAATGTCTAATGGAATTGCTAATTGTTTTATATACAGAACTTTATAAACCTATTTGAGTCAGCGGGGTATTAGTCTGGAAGGATGGAAGGAAATGTTTATTCAGCGACGCATTCGTCACATTTTATTTACGAATATATGGCGTCGTAGGATATTAGTCTGGAGGCAGAATCATAAAACGTGGTTTTAAATAGGATATCGTTCTACACAAAACGAATCTCAGCGACCATCATGGTTATTCCATGTATGATGATGTGCTGCGTCATATTCCAATGGCGGTCAACTTTGAACAGTGTGTGGGGTCACCAAATGTCATTAAATGGCAAGGTGTCCACATTTGAAGAAAATAGTAGTTTCAATTTCTTCATAAATATTATCTTCACAATCATACCTTTTATGTAGGATTACATATAAACACAAGCAACACCCTCAAGTAGCAAAACAGTTGCTTTAAAAGTTTGATGTGAATAGTATTCATATAAAATCTAATGTTTTCTCAGAGAGAGAGAGAGAGAGAGAGAGAGAGAGAGAGAGAGAGAGAGAGAGAGAGAGAGAGAGAGAGGGGGGGGGGGGGGGGGGGGTGGGGTGGGCATGGGGGAGCGATTCCAAGCGACCACCATGGTTATTCCATGTAGGATGATGTGCTGCATCATATAATATTTACAATAATTGTTCATTGGTAAACGTCGACTGGGGTTCGATGGGGTATTCTCTGTCTAAGCAGTTTTTTTTCTTCTAAAATTGGCGTGTGCTAGTCTATTTATATTAAAGTACACATAAAAGATGGCTCCGTTTCTAACCAATATGAGGTAAGATCTTTGACTAATTTGGTACCATCCGAGGGCACCACACTTAACTGTTGTTGTTTTTTTGTGTTTTTTTTAATATAGGGGTATTGTATCTATAATAGCCGTTTGTTAAATACGCGTTGAATCTGGATAACAACGATTATTCGTATTTGCCTCGCTACCAAAAAAGCTAAATAGGGTTCCAAACGAATCGCTTCTCATTTTTAAATGGATTACAATACAGAAAGTAAAGTGATCAAAATGCATTGTGGAAAGGTTTCAGGCCAACTCATGTCCATCGTTTTTGCCCGAATGCGAAGAGTTTCACAAGCCTTGGGGGTGGGGTTGAGACACCTCCCCCCACTCCCGCCCCTGTCTCGTACGTTTATGTTTCCCGCCACATATTACATTTGCATGTCGCCCCATGGCATGACTCAAACACAGTGTGGGTGGTTACCCAATACAAAGTCCATTATTCGGCAAGGAATGGTGTATAAAAGCTATTAGAAGTAGATTCGTGGACATTTTCCCTAGTATTCTTATATGAGATTTGCTTATTGATTAGAACGAATTGTGATTTGCTTATCACAGCCAAATCCAACTGGTTTTGGGCTTCGATCAGCAGAAACATCGTTGCGGACGAAATGACTTATTATACCTGTCTAAAACTGCAAAGTTACGAGCGTCAATAACCTGGACACCAGTGTCGTTTAATTAGAACCAATCCATTTACGCCCACTTATCGTCAACGTCTATCTGTCTGCGCAATCTCTCGAGGTATTCCGTTTTAATCTTGTTTTCTATAATCAAAACTAACAAGACGGGGTGAATTTAATCGCACTCTTCAAAAGCTTGAACGAGAGCACTGGAATATTGGCTTCATCCACAGGAACCGATTCCAAAGAACACTAGCACTAGAATTTATTTTCTATTTCAAGACCAACGTTATTTAAGCGCGCTCTGTGCTTCGATTGACAGAAGAATTTATTTTTATTATTATCTTGTCGTTATGACAAACAGTGATCCCGAACATTTAATGTGAACATCGCCACCAACGCAAGTTCCAAAATTAGACATTAATGGAGGATTTTCTTATTTGTAGTAGAGGTCAATGACCGCTTTACATCATCTCACGAAATAACTTCATTTCAAAGTTGTTATTAGCAAATGGCTGACTTTATGGCTATGGCAACACGTTTTTGCCGAATAGAATAGTTTGTAATTTAGAATATCAATGTTTATATTGCCAGTGTGGGACAAAACGTAGCCCAGTAGTAAAGCGCTCGCCTGAGGCGCGGTATGTATAGGATCGATCCTCATAGGTGGGCTTATTTTGGCTATTTCTCGTTCCAGCCAGTGCACTACGACTGGTATATCAAAGGCCGTGGCATGTGCTACCCTGTCTGTGGAATGGTGCACATTGAATAATGTAGCGGGTTTCCTCCCTAATACTATATGTCCAAACTACCAAATGGTGGCATCCAATAGCCGAGGATTACCACAGTAATGTTATCTAGAGATGTCGTTAAACAACAAGGAACTTTAACTATTGCTTGTGTGTTCCAGGTTGTTGTAAATCAAGAGGCGGATCCATGGGGACGCGTCCCCACTAAATTTGTCAAGTGCCCTCAAAATGTTCAGGTGCCCTTTTTGTTTATAAAAAAATGTTTTACACGTAAGCATTTTTAGCTGCATGAAGTTAAGTTGTGCCTGTATGCGCAAGCTTGCAGATGTATGTCTGTGTTTCTGATTCTCAGTGGAGTTCAGTATTCACCACATTGTTTAACGCGATTAAATGAGCGCCTTAATTTTGCGTGATCAATGTTGCATAATGATTGCCTAATAGTTTTTGCTTTGAAATTGTATAGATCTTCAAAATTACTAATGAACAATAGGCTCTGTCATGTTTATGTATATCTGCCCTACCTAGACCGAGCCGTCCCTATAATAATGCCCTTTAAAGCTATAATTTAAAAGTGCTTCTTTTTATTGTTTTTGTGTATATGTGGGTGGAGTGGGGTGGGGGGTGAGGGGGTGCAGTAAAATTAAATGAACGATATGATTATACATACTTATTCCAGTATGTTTCGCCATCACTGCCGCAGGATTAGGGGAATGGGGGTGAAGTAAAATTATACGAACGAAATAATTAGACATACTGCTTCCAGTATGTTTCCCAGACACTGCCGCGGGAATGGAGGAATGGGAGTGCAGTATATTTAAACGAACGATATGGTTAGACAAACTTATTCCAGTATGTTTTGCCATCACTGCCGCAGGATTGGAGGGGGGTGGGGTGTGAATGTGAGTGCAGTAAAATTATTTAAAGCGATATGATTTGACATACTTATTCCAGTATGATTTGACATCACTACTGCAGGATTGGGGCAATGGGGTGGGGTGGGGGGGGGGGGTGTGCAGTAAAACTAAACGAACGAAACGATTAGACATACTTATTCCTGTATGTTTTGCCATCACTGCCGCAGATTTTCGGAGTCGACATGGTTCTGCGACAGTCGAGTGCTAAAATGTCCAAGCAAACCAGACTAAGGATGATGTTATTCGCTTGTACAGATGGGCGTGGCCTGCTTGTCAAATGCATGTAGCATCTCCCCGGATGACGCACGTGCAGACTGACGTTTCGGCAATGGGCTTGAACAAACACACACCTATAAAATAATAATTACGTAAATGAATGAATGAATAAATGAATGAATGAATGAATGAATGAATGATTGAATGAATTTGAAATAAATTTTAAAATAAAAGTAAAACACGGTATGTAAATATATATATTTCAGTTTATGAAATATAATAAAGATTTTAATTTTAAAAAATGAATGCTTATTAGCAACCACTCTGGTTTAGACAGGACATCCCATACCATATACTAGTTTTTTGGTGGGACGAGAAAAAATCCCAGATATTCGGTGTACCGAGCGGGTTCTATGCTACGACCGAAGCATCTATGGCAAACGATCTAACGACTGAGCTAAAATCCCACCCCTGATACATCAAAGATGTGGTATGTGCTGTCCTTCATAAGAAAATGTATATAAAGATATCTCCCTGCTGGAATCTTTGCTCTTGTATTGTTTCAACCATGTGTTAAGACACCCAAATAACCATATTTCAAAATGTCCTGATGTGTCTTTAAATTCATATTCCTTTACCATGCGTACTACTCTACATGATACCTCGGTGGCGTCGTGGTTAGGCCATCGGTCTACAGACTGGTAGGTACTGGGTTCGGATCCCAGTCGAGGCATGGGATTTGTAATCCAGATACCGACTCCAAACCCTGAGTGAGTGCTCCGCAAGGCTTAATGGGTAGGTGTAAAACCACTTGCACCGACCAGTGATCCATAACTGGTTCAACAAAGGCCATGTTTTGTGCTATCCTGCCTGTGGGAAGCGCAAATAAAAGATCCATTGCTGCCTGTCGTAAAACAGTAGCATATATGGCGATTGGCCATATATTTGACGTCCAATAGCCGATGATAAGATAAAAAATCAATATGCTCTAGTGGCGTCGTTAAATAAAACGAACTTTACTTTGGATACCATCACTTACGGGGGAGGGACATAGCCCAGTGGTAAAGCGCTAGCTTTATGCGAGGTCGGCCTGAGATCGATCCCCGCCGATGAGCCCATTGGTTTATTTCTCGTTCCAGCCAGTGCACCACGACTGGTATATCAAAGGCCGTGGTATGTGTTATCCTGTCTGTAGGATGGTGAATATAAAAAATCCCTTTCTGCTGCTAATCGAAAAGAGTAGCCAATGAAGTTGGGACAGCGGGTTTCTTCTCTCAATATCTGTGTGGTCCTTAACCATATGTCCGACGCCATATAACCGTAAATAAAATGTGTTGAGTGCGTCATTAAATAAAACATTTCCTTCCTTCCATCACTTACGAGTTTTCGTAGGTCCTTCCATCTGACGCGCAAACCACGTTAATCGGCCAGTTCCTGCAGTCAACGGTTTCCACTGTCTTACACAGTGCTCTCCTGTCTAGACCTTGGAACAAGGAGGCTCCTGGTCCTTGGGGCAAGGAAACTAGAAAAGAAGAAAATATCGGGGTTTAAGATGTTATCGACTAACATAGACTTTTGAACGACTGTCATTACATATCAAATATATTGTTGTGCATAACATATTAGTGGCTGTATATTAAACGTGATCGTTCTAATATTTGTATTAGGTTAAATTTCATCTTATTTCCTAAAATATAGTTTTTTCGTACGTACGAAATTATTTGAAGACAAAATCCAGTTTGGGCTTCTTACAAATATTAAGACGACCAAAAACATATTGAATATACAGACACTGATATTCTAAACAAGAAAATATATTTAATATGCAAGGTTAATCGTAGAAATATTTTATTAGTCGGAAACATCTTACAATGCAGCAAACTCAGGAATGTCCCTATAAAGTCGCAGACACTAGTTTCAGCTTATGAAAAAGGACATTAAGTTTGATTAATCTACAAACATGCAACACATTTGGATACCGTTACAGCAGAGTGAGACAAAAAGTCGTTGAAATGGGGAAATACCATTCAAAACAAGATCTGAGTTCGTCTCCGTAACCGTTAACGACTGGTATATCAAAGACCGTGGTGTGTACTACCCTGTCTATGGGATGGTGCATATAAATGATCCCTTGCTGCTAATCGAAAAGAGTAGCACATGAAGTGGCGACAGCGGGTTTCTTCTCTCAATATCTGTGTGGTTCTTAACCATATGTGTGACGTCATATGACCGTAAATAAAATGTGTTGAGTGCGTCGTTAAATAAAATATTTCCTTCCTTCCGTCCTTCCATAACCGTTACGATTCGGAGGTACTTGCGTTTTCAAAAATAAGGAAAGTGTATTTCGTAGTTAATAAGAAACAACAGGACGACCAGAAACACTTCGCATATACGGAAATGGATAATCTAAACGATAGAATCTAAGTAATGTCCGATTTCAATTGTCGAAAACGATTTCAATAATGAAAAATAAATCGTAATGTTTAAAGAATAGGGTCTGTCACTTTAAATAGCATGCGCTTATAAATAACTACTGATGATAATTTCCACGACGGTACAAACCCGTACACCGGTGGGAGAAGGAGCCGGAGGGTAACATCAAAAACAGACATGTCTGTACAGTTTCCCCTTGTAAAACAGTGGGCTTGTGAAAATAAGTCTGAATGGCCCTTAAATTGATCTATTTCCAACACATTATATTGCTTTAAGGAAAAAAGCACACATACTAAAGTACAACTAAACAACAACATAAAAAACCTCACCAACTCCCCCCTCAAAAAAAAAACACAAAAAAAAAACACAAACCTCAAAAGCACAAAAAACAAAACACACACACACACACACACACACACCTGGTTTAAGTTCAGTCAACTACTTGTCGCTTGACTGATTTTTAACCTACACAGTAAAACTAATTAACACTTCGGGAACCAATCAATAGTTCGCGAACCCTACCGAAATTTTGTGCTAGCTGGACTTGGGGCTGGCATCATAGACCCCCCCACCCACCCACCCACCCACCCAATCTCTCTCTCTCTCTCTCTCTTCTCTCTCTCTCTCTCTCTCTCTCTCTCTCTCTCTCTCTCTCTCTCCCACATACACACACACACACACACACACACACACACACACACATACACACACATTGTGATCTCTATAACCGTTTTGTCATTCAAATTATATTGAATAGTTGACAAATATATTGACAGAATACCGGATCTTTGATCTATATGCTGACAGTGAATGAGATTTGTATGCCACTAAAGACTTCCAGGTACAATGTGTGTGCTTAACTGATATTTACCTTTTTCTTAAACCTCTCAAGTATTTTAGTATTCATAATATATTAAACACATTTTTATTACACAGTATAAAGACATCTGGCTATTATAGGGTTTTTTTACC
Organism: Gigantopelta aegis; assembly: GCF_016097555.1. NCBI lineage: Eukaryota > Metazoa > Mollusca > Gastropoda > Neomphalida > Peltospiridae > Gigantopelta > Gigantopelta aegis. The sequence goes on along the minus strand of NC_054706.1, from coordinate 79,753,254 downwards.
GATAGGTTAGACATTAAGTACAACTTGCTTCAAGAAACTACATCCCCGAAGGAACTTTGTTTATTTTAGTTTTTTGTTGTTGTGGTTGTTGTTTTTGGAGGAAATCGACGATAACATGCCTTAATTCACTTACCAGTAATACGCCAAAGCAAAATCAAATTTTAAAAGACTGTGACAGAAGACATAACGCCTAAATGATGATTACATATCTTCCATTTGTATACTCAATGTCGTATCTCTACACAAGATTGATTTCAAAAGAAATTATGATAAAGCCCTGACGTTATGCAACCATGAGTGACTCGCAGGTGGTTTATCTACGGAGGAGCGATATTCTTGACCATGATATATGGTTCCAGCTCCATCTGTAGGAGGACTATCCTTTTTATGGCGCGTGTCAATACTGGTGCCGAAAACCTTTCTACAACTTCCCTAAACAGAGGGACGTCTGAGTAAGCACAAGGATATATATTGCATTGTATTCCAGTCAAGGAACTATATAATTTATAAAAGTATTACTAAACATACTTACAGAGAGAAGCCCTTTAAAAGACCAATATGCTTCTGATTGTCCTGGTGTTTATAGTAGCAGCTAGATGCATTTGAAGGAAATAGAAAAGGTTCCTACCTGGACAAATAAAGTCAGTAAGTTTTATAAAGTCTTTTTCAATATACTTGCAGATTCTGTAATGTTACTAAAGATGTCATTGAAAATATATCACATAACTAATTTTGCCAAACAGTGATGGACGTGATCATGCCCCTAATGTTATTGTTTACTTTCCAACAAACTGCAAGCTCAGCATTTATGACTTACCTAGAACGAGGACTAACAGTGTTGTTAAGCAGTGCATTATTGTACACCGCGGCCTCGGGTGAAAACAAGGCGCGGTCAAAGGTCACCACTCCCGATTTGTATTGAGATAAACGCAATAGATTGCACGCATTCCTGCAGACATATGACAGTTCCCACGTCGACATACAACAGTGGCACATAACCAGGGGCGTGCGCTGGAAATTTTGCAGCGGGGGGGGGGGGGGGGGGTCGAGGTGTCTGGCGAAGCCCGACACCGCGAGCGCCGCCTGCGCGAAGCCCGTGGCCGGGGGTCTTTTGAAATATTGACCACTTCTAGGGCTATTCTGAGGTGTTTTCTGCTGGCTAGCCGAGCTGCTTTCTGACCACATTCACAGGAATGTAAAAAATCGGGATATGAAATTTGCAGGGGGGGGGGGGGGGTCGACCCCTACCCCCCCCCCCCCCGCGCACGCGCCTGATAACCTAACCGCCCAGTGTAGCGACATACATTTACACAGGCCCGTAGGAACAGGGGGGGGGGGGCGCCGCATCTGCCCCCCACACTTGTAAAAAAAAATTTTTTTACATATTAATGTTTGCTATTGTAACCAAAATCTGATATAGAGTTTGTACCAGATCCGTCACTGCCCCCCCCCCCCCCCCCCCCCACACACACACTTAAAAAAATCGTTCCCCCGGGCCTGTTACACTACGTTGAACCACAGTTATGGATGAGGAACATTTGATGATTTTGTTTGTACACATCGGGCAAGCACACAGCAATCAACAGGCTCGTGTCTAGGCGGAGTATGACCCGACCCCATTAAATACTTTACTAACCACAATGTAGAGCCCGCTACCTATCAGGCGCACCTATATCCACTCAATTTTGTATCGAATACATTTTCCTTCAGTTGATGTACTCCATCAGTTACTGTTATTTACTCCCCCATTATACCTTGCATTCTTAAAGTTTGACCGGCCTCGGTGGCGTTGTGGCAGGCCATCGGTCTACAGGCTGGTAGGTACTGGGTTCGGATCCCAGTCGAGACATGGGATTTTTAATCCAGATACCGACTCCAAAACCTGAGTGAGTGCTCCGCAAGGCTCAATGGGTAGGTGTAAACCACTTGCACCGACCAGTGATCCATAACTGGTTCAACAAAGGCCATGGTTTGTGCTATCCTGCTTGTGGGAAGCGCAAATAAAAGATTCCTTGCTGCTAATCGGAAGAATAGCCCATGTAGTGGCGACAGCGGGTTTCCTCTCAAAATCAAAATCTTAACCATATGTCTGACGCCATATAACCGTAAATAAAATGTGTTAAGTGCGTCGTTAAATAAAACATTTCTTTCTTAAGGTTTGCTTTATTTGATGACACCTCTAAAGCGCATTGAGTTATTAAGCATCGGCTATTGGATGTCAGCTATTTGGTAATTTTGACATATAGTCTTAGAAAGGAAACCCGTTACATTATTTCATTAGTAGCAAGGCATCTTTGATATGCACCAATCCACAAACAGGATATCACATACCGCGGCCGTTGGTATACTATTCGTGATGCACTGGCACGAACAAGGAATACCCCCAATGGGCCTTACATTGATTACCTATTAACAGTTTAGGAAATCCATATCAACTTACCAATGCCCCAATAATGTTAAAGGGACATTCCTGAGTTTGCTGCAATGTTTCAGATGTTATCGACTAAAAGAGACTTTGTAACGATTGTAATTACATATCAAATATATTTTTTCTGCATAAATTATTAGTGGTTGTATATTAAACGTGTTTCTGGTCATTTTATTTCCTGAAAAAGATTTTTTCATACGTACGAAATTATTTGAAGACAAAATCCGGTTTGGGCTTCTTATAAATATTAAGACGACCTGAAACACATTGAATATACAGAAACTGATATTCTAAACAAGAACATATATTTAATATGTAAGTTTAATCGTAGAAATATTTTATTAGTCGGAAACATCTTACAATGCAGCAAACTCGGGAATGTCCCTTTAAGTATAAACCAGTGTGAACATATACTTCAGCTTATCATATTATCACAGTGGAGGATTTACAACTATATTCAAATGTACTTTATATATTTTTAGCGTTCATATACGATTCAATTAATTGTTAGGGTGTCCTCTGTCGATTATGCAATAACTTCGATTTTAGTTACTTAGGGGCTAGCAATCAGACCAATTAGTTTGAAACTAGATCACTGTAATGAAGACACTGCGGACTTTTAATTGATGTCCCCCAGCTAATACCCGGTCTGCCAACAATTAAGTATTACTTCTTATGTTGGCAGTTAACTATTATAATTTATCATGTGACACAATTCACAAAGAAGTCTTACTCTGGGTATGTGCCTAAGGAAATGCTATTGACGGGAAATAAATACCCAAGGAACATTAAGACGTAACCATTTTAGCCAAGTCTTATAAAAGAAAAAACCCAGAAAGAGACAGGAACATAGAGACCCAGAGATAGACCGGGAAGGCGGGACCCAAGGGGAGACCCTTAAGGTCTCAGTCGCAATGTCAACTCTATTGTTCACCTAAAAGCTTAGACAATATATATTGTATCTGTATCACCATGTTGGTAATTTATTAATCATGTTTCGTGTTTGGAAAGTAAAATACAAGAAACTACATCAGCAACTTGAGACTTCTGTTACTTCATTCATCAGAAAAACTACGCTGTGTTAACATAATCTGATATAAAAATTGTTTGCCAAAACAAAGTTCATTCTGCCGTTTGGACAGTTATCTAAGTTTTCTATTTCACTATAACACATTTGTCCAAGCAAAATGTGACCATGCTGGCTTTTAATGACATCGACTATAGGTTTATCATGCAAATATATTGTTATATGTAAGACAACACGATACATAAAAACAAGTTTTAGTGAATAGTTAATTACAATGTCGCCTCATCATATTGTAACATCATTTGCTAATATTAAACATAAGCAATCCTACAGTTTATGTAACGTAGATAAAGACTGGTAGATATGGAATGTAACAGTATGTAAATGGTGCAGATAATCTGGTCTAAATAATTAAAATAACCGAAATATACGGATTACTGCACGTATCTGTAAGACTTAAGACCTGTGTATCGTATCAAGGCACACGCGAATATCGTATCAAAGTAAAGTAAAGTTTGTTTTATTTAACGACGCCACTAGAGCACATTGATTTTTAATCTTATCATCGGCTATTGGACGTCAAACATATGGTCATTCTGACACTGTTTTTAGAGGAAACCCGCTGTCGCCACATAGGCTACTCTTCTTTACAACAGGCAGCAAGGGATCTTTTATTTGCGCTTCCCACAGGCAGGATAGCACAAACCATGGCCTTTGTTGAACCAGTTATGGATCACTGGTCGGTGCAAGTGGTTTACACCTACCCATTGAGCCTTGCGGAGCACTCACTCAGGGTTTGGAGTCGGTATCTGGATTAAAAATCCCATGCCTCGACTGGGATCCGAACCCAGTACCTACCAGCCTGTAGACCGATGGCCTGCCACGACGCCACCGAGGCCGGTAATATCGTATCAAGGCACACGCGAATAACATATCAATGCACACGCGAATACATGTGTATCGGTATCAAGGCACATGCGAATACCTGTGTATCGTATCAAGGCACACGCGAATACCTGTGTATCGTATCAGGACACGTGTATCGTATCAAGGCACACGCGAATACATGTATATCGTATCAAGGCACACTCGAATATCGTATCAAGGCACACGCGAATATCGTATCAAGGCACACACGAATACCTGTGTATCGGTATCAGGACATGTATATCGTATGAAGGCACACGAGAATACGTTGGTAGAGAAAACACACGAGCTGTGGCTATATACTTTATATCAGGAAACGATCTACAATACGGGGAAAGGAGTAACAGTAACTTTGTAACTTCAATATGTACATTATATCGAAGACATTATAGTTCTTGTATAACCCAATACGATAGTCATTACGAATTCTAGTAAACAGTAATTCAACTTTAGAACATTGGTCAACTTGTGTTTTCTGTCTTTGACGTACAATTCTTCATTCTTCGAATTTTCTTACTATCTTCTTTTTTTACAATCTAATTCTATATACAAATGCTTCTTTTGCTATTATACCCTGAAATGCTAGTCATTACGCATTTTGATAAAACAGTAATTCATGTTTTAAAAAAGAAGAATATATCAACTTCTGTTTTCTTTTCGTACAATTCTTCATTTTTCAATTGTCTTATAGGTAGTACTATACCAAATAACTTCCGGCTGGGTCAAAGTTGGAGGTGCACCCAACTTTTGATAGAGAAGTGAACACCACAAGTCCTGTGATTGGTTATAAATGTGAGTGTGTTGGTTGTAAAAATTAATAGTTTCATCTGGGTAAAATAAATGTGCAATTTTATTTCATCTAGTACCAATGTGTCAAGTAGCCTTGTGCTTGAAACATGTATGGGGTACCTGTAAAAAAAAGTACTCGAATTTTGTGCGAAACTAGGGTAGTCATAGACGCTACCCGTTATCTCAGAAACGAGCAGCTTGACCCCCATTTTTTTCTGATTCACTTTAAGTGTAAGGGGTGGTAGTATTTATATCCGTGGTGTTTATGTCGGTTGATACGTTGCAGGTAGGAGTTTTAGCCGCATATATTACTATTGTCGTCTATGGGATTTGATTTGGTAGTATACACCCTAAAGGGACATTCCTGACTTTGTTGCAATGCTATAAAGTTTCCGGCTAATAAAACCTTTTTTAATTGTTAGAATGACAATTTACTTACATTTCCTTGTCCAGAATATCTATATCTGTATATCCAATGTGATTTTGGTCCCCCAAATGTTCGTAGTAGCTCAATATGCATTTTTGCCAAATATTTTTTCGTACGTATCAATTTATATTTCCCTTCAACCGTCAAATAGTCTATTTTTAGACGGCGGATTCCCTTCGACTTGTCATGCACTTGAAGCGCATCACGTGACCTTTTTGTGACGTAGAGCACATGTAAATACCATGCTGCCTGGTCATTTCGTACCCTAGTCATTTCGTACCATTGCAAAAAGTCATATCGTACCTTAGTTATTTCGTACCATTGTGAGAAGTCTTTCCATACCATAGTCATTTAATACCAGTATATAAAAAACGAATCGACTATAGCATAAAACCAGTGTTATTTTGTTTTGTTTTTTAAATTTACTTTGACAGTTTGAAAATCAGAACACATTATTGTGCAGCATATCGTTATTGATTTACCATAACACCTGTCAACTGTTATTTCCATTTTACCTGACAAGAGCCGTATTTGGTATGTACTACTAACGGCCAACTTCGATGTTTTCTGAAATTGGCTCCAATTGACCAAAGTGTACTTTTTTTACATTCATAATTAATAAATATGCTAATAATAATAAATAAATAAATAAATATGAACAAATGTTTTCAGTTACCAGCTGAAATGGTCGAATGTTACTTATTATTACTTATTATCTTATTTGTTTAAGAAATAAACAATAACAACCACTGAAAACATTGACTACCCTATCGATTACCAAATCAGCCAATTGCTCATGTTTATTACTTATACACAATGACAATATTTTTTTATTTTTTTTCTGATCAGAAACGCCCTTAAATTAACAACAAATTTGTTTCAGTGTATGGTACGAAATGACTTGATCTTTTTTTAGGGACAAAATTAAATATTTAATGATTTATAAAGACAGTTGCAGGTGGTGTTTGCATCTTATATACGTAATTAGATTGGGTACGATATGACTTTCAATTTTGCAATGGTACGAAAGGACCAAATTAGGTACGAAATGACTAAGGTACAAAAGAACCAAGCTACGAAATGACTATGGTACGAAAGGACCAAGGTACGAAGTGACTAGCAACCGGCCGAAACGACCAGATACCCATAAAATTGCACCATCACAGTATTATGAGTATAATGCTTGGGTTGGGGCGAGTTGACTAATGGACAAAGTTCCGATCTTTCCATCATCTATAGATCTCTATAGCTATAAGTACAAGTGACCCTAACCCTAAATGCTAGAACGATCAGAAGGCTTGCCAAGCCGAAGGTAATAGAAAAGAGACAAGATCAAAAAGTTGTTGAAGTTGAAAAAAAAGAAGAAAAAAAAGAACATTATTATGAAATCTTGGAATTGTTATCGGCATCATTTCTACTTGTTTCTTTTAAAATGCGTCCATTCGTATCGCTTAGTTTAACGAAAAAAAAAGTTGTAATACTACTGACTTGTAGGAAACAAATGGAAAGTCGTTGGTAATCAATGCAAAACGTCAGTATTAAAAAATAAATAACATTAAAAACGTGCTTTCCATACGGTTCGTCCACTGGACAATTCGTCCACGGACGATTGTTCCACTCGATGACTGCATTTTTTTCATACATATTAATAGTTATTTCTTTTACATTGTAATCGTTTCTTAACATTATTTTGTGGTATACTATAACCAAAAAAGTAAAATAGAGTTAGAATTCAACATTAATATTCATTTTTTATTAACTGTTTGTATTCATTGTCATGCCCCGGACTATTCGTCCACTGACGATTTGTCCACTCGCTCGTACATTATCTCGCATGTCACGATGTGGTAAATAGGTAATGCAAGCCTCCGCGTCGGAAGACTTTATTACGCCCCCCCCCCCCCCCCCATGTCATGTTCTCCTTCAATGGCGTACATTATATCCACTGTACCCTCCCTCGTCACATGTTATCCCCATATGCCTAATAACCTCGAAATAAAATAAAAACTCGTTGTCTTCAATTCCAATATAATTAAATGTACATTAAAAAACAATTCAACAAAACAACAAATGTCATTCAAACAGAGCGTGTTGTTTTAGACGCGACTTGATTCAACTTTCCGGATCTCGTTTCACGGACTGCGATTTTGTGTTTCCGTTGACTGGTGATCGCATTGAGTCAGTTTTGTCGGAATCGAACGAAAGGATCGGCGATCTCCGTACCCCCCCCCCCCCCCCCCCCAAAAAAAAAAAAAAAACCCGCGCACTTACTGAAATGTGCATCTGCTAGATCGGGGAACTTTCTCGGATTGAATCATTGCTAAAACTAGGTTGTAGAATCGAACTTTTTGTTGAACTTTGGAGTAATCATCTATCAACAATCGGAGAAGTTGGGTCACAACCCCTACCCACCCCCGTATGAAAATCTCAACGGATTTACACGATTTGGAAAAACGACCCTTAGAGACCCAGACAAATCGGAAAATCCGGCATATGCCGGAAAACTTTCACCCATGGAAATGTACTGGGGAAATAAAAACCCAGTGGACGAATCGTCCGGAACTGATTTTTTGTAGTGGACGAATCGTCTCGAGTTCCTCAGTGGACGAATTTTCAGTGACGAATCATCCGTGGACAAATTGTCCAGTGGACGAATCGACTGCATCCCAAAAACGTGTACTCACCGAAGCCATGTTGAATATTGCATTGTGGGAAATTTGTGTTCTAATCATCACTGCGACCTCTGACCTTCACCTTTCCGCGAGGATTTCAAATAATCGTGTCATGGGGAATCCCGAAAGTATTGTTCTATGTAAGTATTTCAATTTCGCACTTTTCATTGATTTTTTTACACAAATGTATTACAGGTGAGTTTACTAATCCATATTACTGTCTATTTTATTAGCTTTAAAGTCAGGAATGTCCCTTTAAGATAGTTTTTCCAATCAAAGTTAATTTCAACTCAATGAACAAATAATGAATAAATAAGGTCTACAGTGACTACAAATGCCAACTAGTGTTTTTCCCCTGTCCCAACTAGTGCTACACGACTGGTATTTCAAAGGCCGTATTCTAACCCTGTCTGTTGCAAAGTGCATATACGAAATCGCTTACTGCTATTGGAATAAAATATAGCGGGATTCCGCCAGAGACTACCTGCAATTATCAAATGTCTGACATCCAATAGCCAATGTTTAGCAAATTAAAGTGGTTTAGTGGTATCATTAAAAAACAACATATACTTTGATTTCAAGTAATACAAAACTTAATGGACTGAATGTACAAAGCCTGTTTAAGTCTTACACGCGTGTAACTACATACATTTACAATGCTTAAATGTATGTATTTAAGAAAAACAGGCTTCGCAAATTCGGCCTAAGATGTTTTATTTTAACATGACAATACCCTTTTTATGAGTTACAAAGACAATTCACATGCTTTTTTCCCAAAACGGTGGTTCATTTTATAATGTGTTTTAGTAAAATATATGATTAGAAACATAGATTGCAGCTTTAAAACTAAACATTTGGCAAGCCAATTGCAGTTTGTTATTAATCTTCAACATTCTACAGAGATCATGCATCATGATTTCGTCTCTATGCTATTTGGTGCACATTAGTTATTTGTAAGACAAGAAGCTGATAAAAAGCGGAGGTGATCACGTGCATGATACACTGGAATTGCTAGCAATAAAACCTCGAACCGCCACGAGACAGAATTTATTAAAAGTTCACCGTGACATGTTCTGGCATCTTCCTTGTCCTCGTGTCACCTTGCCCTGACAGGGAGGGATCGTCATCATCAAACCGTTGCCAGGATGGTAAATATAATCGAGCTACAATTATTATTGCTGTTGGCGAAGTGGCCGAACGCCCACTGTGTTGGAAATTTGAATCGTAGAGCAGAACTTGTAGAAGGAAGGAAGGAATATTTTATTTAACACCGGACTCAACTCATTTCAAGTGCGGAACGTAGTCCAGTGGTAAAGCTGTCGGTTGGTAAAGCTGTCGGTCTAGGATCGATCCCCGTCGGTGGACAAATTGGACTATGTCTCATTCCAGCCAGTGCGTATATCGAAGGCCGTGGTATGTGCTATACTGTCTGTGGGATGGTGCATTTAAAATATCCATTGCTAGTGATGAAAAATAGGCAGCGGGTTTCCTCTCTAAGACTATATTTCAAAATTACCAAATATTTGACATCCAATAACCGATCAGTAATAAGAAATGTGCTGTAATGGTGTTAAACAAAATATACTTTAACACATTTGAATTACGGTTATTTGCGAGGGATATATGATTAAGAACCACGCAGATAATAAGAGAGGAAACTTGTTGCCGCGATGCAGTGTGTTGATCCTATCATTTAGCAGTAATGGTTATTTAATAAGCCACATCCTACAGACAGGATAGTACATACCACGGCCATTGTTACACCAGTTGTGGAGCACACTGGTTGGAAAGAAATAGCTCAGTGGTAACGAGTATCGATTCTAGGTCTACCGCGTATCATACGAGCGTTTTACCACTGAGCTACGCCCCGCCCCAAGCAATTGTGAATGATTAGACTCACTTGATAGACAATCTTCCTCGAGTTCCATTAATTAATGGGGTAGCTAACATCCAATATTTGAATGATTTGTGCACTTTTGGTACATAGATACCCTGACACATTACGAACATTTTTCAGATATGGATCCAAATAAGCAGCACTCACTGGTGGCCAGGGAGAATCTACAAATGCCCCCCCCCCCCCCCCCACACATACACACTACAATTAGTGAATTCTTAATAACTTCAAATTCGTGGTTCTCTCCTAGTAGTGTTAATAGGCTGCTACACCTATCTCAATACTGAATAGGTAAAATGCACGCATGGACACATTCTGGGGGTACAGAGGTGAACAATATTTTGGTGGGAATTAAGATTTGTATTATCATGCCATCAAACAATCCTTCGTAACATGTACGCCAAACATAACTCACGAATCTCATTACACAGGTACCATGATACACTGAGAGTCAACAGTGCCACTAGTGACTGTGGATTTTTAAAATGTCCCTTCCCCCAACTTCCAGTGGAGGATGTTCTTATTGATACGTTTAATACATAATTTATATACAGTATTTGTATTCAAATGTCTATGGTTCAGTACGTATCTGATTTCCGGACAAAAGCACCACATATTTTGTTTTAGGATTCAATTTGTAATAGTAATCACTTCTTTAAAATGTAGAGTGTAGGGGTATATGTAATTCCGTGGGACTTGAATGTTGATTTTTGGAACCATCCATGATTGTAATTGTTATATAATATGTAGATTACAAACAAATAATGGTTCCACTTTTCTGATCACGGTAATTTTGACTTTGTTCAAGGTCATTATCCAAAATCGACTTATAGCATCTGTGTGAGTTGTTTGTTTTTTCAGAACATACACATGTAATATATCGATGGATAGCTTGTGATGAGGATGGTACAGATAAGTCAATATTATGCAAGAATAGTGTTTACACGATAATTAATAGCCAATTTATATTATAGAGCGGGACGTAGCTCAGTGGTACAGCGCTCGCCTGATGTGCGATTGATCTAGGATCTAGGATCGACCCCCGTCGGTGGGCCCATTGGGCTATTTCTCGTTCCAGCCAGTGCGCCACAACTGGTGTAACAAAGGCCGTGGTATGTACTATCCTGTCTATGGGATGGTGCATATAAAAGATCCCTTGCTGCTAATCGGAAAGAGTAGTTCATGAAGTGGCGACAGCGGGTTTCCTCTGTCAATATCTGTGTGGTCCTTAACCATATATCCGACGCCATAATTATAACCGTAAAAAAATGTGCTGAGTGTCTTGTTAAATAAATCATTTCCTTATCCTTCCATTTTGTATTATAGTTAGAAATATTTTTTTTCCGGAAACATATGTGGGTATAGTTTATATGAAAATAGTATCAAATTTAAACATGCCTAAATTATCTTTGTTTCTTAGGTAACATATTAAATGCATATATGACGGGTTTTTTTTATTATGAGAATAATATATTACTTGTCCTCAGTATTTATATGTGTGCATTTCAAATAAAAGACTGGCCTCGATGGCGTCGTGGTTAGGCCATCGGTCTACAGGCTGGTAGGTACTGGGTTCGGGTCCCAGTCGAGGCATGGGATTTTTAATCCAGATACCGACTCCAAACCCTGAGTGAAACAAAGGCCGTGGTTTGTGCTATCCTGCCTGTGGGAAGCGCAAATAAAAGATCCCTTGCTGCTAATCGGAAAGAGTAGCCCATGTAGTGGCGACAGCGGGTTTCCTCTCAAAATCTGTGTGGTTCTTAACCATATGTCTGACGCCATATAACCGTAAATAAAATGTGTTGAGTGCGTCGTTAAATAAAACATTTCTTTCTTTCTTTCAAATAAAAGAGGCGGGACGTAGCTCAGTGATACAGCGCTCACCTGGATCGCGATTGATCTAAGATCGATTCCCGTCGGTGGACCCATTGGGCTATTTCTCGTTCCAGCTAGTGTTCCACAACTGGTGTAACAAAGGCTGTGGCATGTACTATCCTATCTGTGTGATGGTGCATATAAAAAATCAATTGCCGCTAATCGAAAAGAGTAGCCCATGAAATGGCGACAGCGGGTTTCCTCTCAATATCTGTGTGGTCCTTAACCATATGTCTGACGCCATATAACCGTAAATAAAATGTGTTGAGTGCGCCGTTAAATAAAACATTTCCTTCCGTCAACTAAAAGGTTTCACTCAGTATTCAAATGATCATCCGACTCAAACGTATTTTCTTTAAGAATTTTAGGACATACCTTATGATATATTTCTAATATAGGAAAACTGAAGAATTATTCGATGGTTGCCATGGCAGCTATTTTCAAAATGGCCACTATGACTGCCATGAAATCCAGTGTAGGTGTAAGAATTGAGTATATTTATTGTTATTTCAGACGTAATTACACTGACTGACATATACTAGTCCATTGCACATCTTGTAGGGGTAGATCCAAAATAAAAGCATGTAGTTATTTGTTTATTGTGAACAATGTCCACATTTTCAACTTTTTTAAATAGCTGGTATTAAACATTTACAAAATCCATTACAGACTGTTATATTTTAAATCTTGCATGGCTTCTATTTAATAAATATTTCAGGGGCAGCATCAGAATTAATTCCAAACGCAGTTCTCGGAGAAGTGTTATGTCCACATTATCTCTTTGGAGAAAGTGACTTACTTATTTAATTATATTGTATACATTCATAGGATTTATATTACACACATTTCAGGCATTGACCGTGTAGGGCATATCAGTCAATACATTATTGTGGCTATTATGGATATTCAAGATGGCCACCATGTAAAACATCATCAGTACCAATATGTCAGCACTCAGTTCACCTAAGCTCACAACTGTTTGTTCTAACGTACAGTTTTGGGGGCAAGGAATACAACTATATAATTACAAAATACCACTAGATGGAGTTTAATAAATATGGAGGCAAGCTTCTTGCTTTGGTATCATTCTGTTCTAAATAGTCTTTAAGACAAGACAGTGAATGTATTCTCGAGAACATTTCTTGGGATACAGAATATGATGTAGTCAAGGCATAGATTAACAAACACCTCCAATACGTAGTGCACAGAATATCATTAAAGGCGTTTTTCTGATTCCATACACTACTGCACATACATTACATTTCTATTAAACATTTTACATCACACTTGAAAAAATACACAGTTCAGTGCATTTCCAATGAGTCTTTGTGCAATCACATCTAGTGCAACATCCACTAAGACTCTCGCAATCACACTTATCCAATTCACTGCAAGCATTGAATGCCACAGTTAGATTTTTGTATATAGGAACCCTATGGAACGGGTGCAATTTGTTCACGAGAGAGAGAGAGAGAGAGAGAGAGAGAGAGAGAGAGAGAGAGAGAGAGAGAGAGAGAGAGAGAGAGAGAGAGAGAGAGAGAGAGAGAGAGAGTACCCTTTTAACATGCCCCTATACCACCAAGGTTTCGGGACCCGGGTCCTAACTCTGGATAAATGCTAAATGTAACTAGATCTTTACACAGAGAAATTTCCATAGGGCGTAGTGGCCTTACACTTCTCCTTAAAGACAGACCGCCATGTAGATAGCCAAGACTATAAATAGAGCCGCCGAGTATATAGACACTTTTATCAAGATGGCGGCGTCCATTGTGGTTTTATCTATGAAACTCATCTTTGTATGCAATATTTACCACGATGTGTGTACAATTGTTGACTGGGCATGAGCGCAAAAAGATCCTTACGAAATGCCGCCGCGTTAGCAGTTGGCATTGCAGATCAAAGGAGAAGTAGTAAAACGATCAGAAACAGTTCAAATGGCCGTGTGTATTATACTGTATGTTCCAGATTGGTAGGCAAGTTGTTTTGAGTGATGCAGTAAGGCATCACTAGTGTGTGAATGGTTTCAATGGTCTTTCTCTTCTGGCAGAACAGTTCCTTTCTTGCTCTGTCAACACGTTCCTGGTTACTGGTCTTATCCTCCAGGCAAAACGTTTTACATTTTCAAAAGAAAGCAAAGGTAGTGTCACTCCTGGCGAAGCTGTGGAAGAGAGGCAGCGCCAGGGATTTCTCTTTACCCAGGATATAGTGTTTGCTTTCTCAAAATCTTTCCTGGCTTTTCATTTGAAGTCGTTGATGCTACTTATGTCTATGTATTCTATACCACATCAACTCTTTTGGAATGTTCTGTTTCATGATATATGAAACAAAGATACGGTCAGCATACTCATCAATATCACGTTGCTGGTTACAAGATTTCAGCTCACCAACCGCAATTGCCGCCATTACTGGATCCACCGAGAACTGATCGTTCAGTATCACCATGTAACCATGAGGAAGCATGGTGTGCATTATGCTATTCTCAGTGGCTGTGCCAACAGTCTGGTGTGCACTATTGACAAAGGTATGCTTGTCATCCTAATTGTTAAGTTCCATCATTGTATTAGGGACTGCTCGTCTGTCCCACAAATAGATTTTTTTCTTCACAATACCTCAAGATACTGAGCTGGACTTTTGTATATGTGCTGTTACAGATCATGTCTGACTTTTATGAAGATTTACCCATTTTTGACAGTACTGTTATGACTGTTGAACATAGGAGATACGAAAATTTGTTTTCCAGACTCTTTTTTTTGCAATGTCAGAAGATATTTAGATTACATTTTTTATAGGGTTTTTTATATCGATTTACTAAGTTTCCCCAGAGTTATGGCTCTTGGACTTATGATATACAAACATGTGTTGTTCTCGGTAGGAGGCATGCGTTTGCTTTAGCAGTACTCTCGGAATGTGTGTGGCCATGTAAGTATTTGGGTTGCCGTTCCATTTCATACATCAATTCTAAAGTTTGTTTTGTTCAACGACAGCACTAGAGAACATTGATTGATTAATCATCGATAATTCTGACACGTAGACATCAGAGGAAACCGGATACATTTTCTTTTATATGCACTCTCCCAGACAAGAAAGCACATACCACGGCCTTTGACAAGTTGTGGTGCACTGGTTGGAACGAGAGAAAAACCAATCTGTTTTCCAGACTCTTTTTTTTTGCAATGTCAGAAGATATTTAGATTACATTTTTTATAGGTTTTTTTTATATCGATTTACTAAGTTCGATCCTTCCACGAAAGCACGTCAAGCGAGCACTCAATCGACTGAGTTAAATCCCGCCTCTATTGAGTAAAGAAATATCCATATACTACCTATCTTCCATAGCTTCATAGGGCGGAATGTAGCTCCGTGATACAGCGCTCGGCTGATGCGCGATCGATCTAGGATCGATTACCGTCGGTGTGCACATTGGGCTATTTCTAGTTCCAGCCAGTGTTTCTCAACTGGTGTAACAAAGGCCGCGGTATGTACTATCCTGTCTGTGGGATGGTGCATGTAAAAAATCTCTTGCTACTAATCAAAAAGAGTAGTCCATGAATTGGCGACAGCTGGTTTCCTCTTAGTATCTGTGTGGTCCTTAACCATACATTTGCAGTGGTATTTGAAATCAGCAAAGCATATTCAACGAAGTATTCCACATAGCATTGCAATTCTTACTAATGTTAATCTATGGAAACGAATCACTACACATTTTTACATGGACTACAACACATTTTGAGGTAGAATTATGGCAATAAATGGCAAAAAGGTCTTAGGTTAGCACATTTTGCCCGAATAATTATCATGTTTGCCCGAATTTTTGGCTTAAGTCCTGACATCCCCCCCCACCCCCCACCCCCCACCCCCACCCCACCCCCGCCAAGAGGGGGGGGGGGGGGGTGGGAATGGGGGAAAGGGGGGGAGGGGAAAAAAAAAAAAACTCTCCTGTCTCGTACGCTTATGGAATCAGGTACGTGATATATATCGTATGATATCGCGCGTTTTGTATTGTGAGGTAGGTATATCGTGACACCCCTACTTAACAGTGTGATTTACCAACTTGACCAACCAGTCATAGTAGACTGGTTAAAGTGCTCTGTTTTTTTCTGTCCGTCCAAGGTGCGATGGGTCGCAGGAAAATCACTGATCGCCTTCGGTTTATCCTTCCCATCCATTGATCTGCAACTGGTACATCAAAGGCTGTGGTATGTAATGTCTTGTCTATGGAAAAATGCATATTACAGATCCATTGTAGCAATTCGGAAGGAGTATATACCGATACCGTGTAGTCGATCAATTGCTCTCTTTCTCTCTCTCTCTCTGTCTCTCTGTCTGTCTCTCTCTCTCTCTCTCTCTCTCTCTCTCTCTCTCTCTCTCTCTCTCTCTCTCTCTCTCTCTCTCTCTCTCTCTCTCAAATGTACAAATCATGGTTGACACCAAAAGGTCGTAGTGCATACTATTTTGAGATGACTTAAATATTCCTTTTATTTTTCCTACTGTAATATACTGTTCAAAATAAGTAGGGGGATGGCCATATAGCAAAATACCAGAAACGGTGTAATAAGGAAATAAAGGAATATTATATATTAGAGAAAGTAACATATGTGAGTGGTAAACTAAAATCAATGACGTGACACGGCATTCCCATCAAATGTTTGTCATGACATTGTCGTACCTGAATGAATGATTGAATATTTAACGACAACCCAGCACACAAGTACACATATCGCCTATTGGGTTTCAAACAAAGGTAAGTATATGAACTGGATTAAATTTACAAAAACTAAATTATACAATTATGTATAAACAAAACAAAAAAACAATCAAACAGTGTAGAACAACTGTTGGTAATAAAATTTGATCAAAATTAACTCCACTGGTTAATGACTAAAACAAAACAAAATATCCTCATAAAAAAACATCAATAACAATTGTAGAAAATGCGGGGATTTTGTCTGCGATAAGATCTCCAAGATACGTTAAAGCTTGTATCGTGTCGTACCGCAAACAAAATATGAACCGTGTGAGGCCGACATTAGATAATAGTCAAGTTACGACAGTTTTCTTTATAGCTCAACCACCTTTTTTCTATAAACAGCGAGACTCGGCGACCCATCAGTATTTTAAATATAAAGATTTGTTCATTGACGAAATGTAACATAACTGTAATAATCAAGTATCCAGAGATTGAGTGGGAGTGAAACTTGGAGGTTCCTGTTACCACATGATCTAATGATCTATGTGATCTTCTTTTAATGCATTACTAAAGGTATTTTGTGTCCAAAGTTAGCATATAATAGAAAATGCATTATCTGTTTCACGTTTTAGTCCAAAGAAAAGAATACCAATTTAAACAGTTTAATTTCATTTTATTTGATATACATGGTAACAAAAGCAGTATTCACCAACAAATGCAACGGCGAAGGTTTCCGATTTAAATTTTAGTAGCAAAATCAACTGCACACTAGCCATATCACAATCTTGCATTATATATTGAGGAAAAATCCATTTTGTGTTGCTAAAAACAGGGCTGGAAATTCAATTACGCATAACATGTTGTTAGGAATTTTCCGATTATGGTGCTAATGGATATAGTAAGTACTCGAAAATATAACTTAATTGTGCATTATCTACACAATTTGTGTGGGTAAAAAGAATGTTGCATGCTGTAAACGCTCTCATGACAACGCACAATGTAAAGCTAAACCGTGGTGGAAGCATAACGCTGAAAATCTTAGCTCGAGTGTCCTCTATCGTTAATCTGTTATATGTAATAAAATAACGCTAGAGGACACTTCGAGCTATGAATATCTATACAAGTGCTCCCAAGACGTGCAATTCCTACTCCCAATAGACCAGAGTATGGCTCCAACTGCTGCTACTGAAGATTTAGGCCGTTTGATGAGGACTGTGACCAGATCGGAGCATCAGCCTTCCACAATCCCCAGGCGATGGCATCAAAACCCCTGGCAGAATGAAGGACGTTCCCATTCGTACAGAACAGGGAATGGAAGTGACCCCAATGATCCAAAGGCAAAGGAATATTGGATTTGTTGCCATGGTTCCATGAAACCCGTAGCGAAGACTCTAGAGTTATTGATGATAACGAAATAATAATGTTGTTTTTTGTTTGCATAACAATAAGTTATGCGTTATTACTAGTGGATTACCAGTCGTGAAAATACTTTGTTAGGCATGAGAATATTACCATGGGAGCAAACTCAGGACGATAAATTGATTTAAGTGTATAGCCCTAAAGCTGTCAGTCGCACGCACAAACTAGCGAGAGGCGATTTCTTTGAATCCATCATACGGAAATGACTTCCGATACACATTTAAGCACACCCCATCGCGTCCGTTTGTACGTCAATTGAAGTTCGATCATATCTACGCTTTTCATGTTTGCGAAACAAAGCACTGAATACAAAACAAGTATGGCGACTACTTTATTATTTTAAGAATTGTAAGATCATATTACATACTGGATGTCATCACCATTCAGATGAACAGTTATGACAAGACAAGACGATTTTTATTCAGTATAAAGGCCATTGCCCCATAATACAATCAGAAACTGTTATACATGTTTGCGCATGTGTAGTATTTGCACATTATACTATATGTGTATATTTAAATAATTAAATATTTCTAAGGTGTTTTTTTTTTGCACATTACAAAGATAAAGACATCTCTAAAGATGAACAGTTATAGTTAGTATCAACAAAGAAATTTGTCCACCTCGTGGTTTTGCTAACTGCAGATCACTGGACCATTCGGATGTTACTGGATACCTCTTGATACGCTCTTGTAAACTTGCGGTTAAATCTTCAGAACGCAAACAGTTTCGTTGATCCATCGTCTTTTAAAACAAGTATATAGCATCTTACTGTAGATGATAGTTTAGTGATTGCCGATGAGTTTAGCAGTTCAATGTCTTATTCGTACTTGGATATAGACGCCATTAACAACATATTGATAGGATGCGCTCTAGACGAAAGATCAAGAAAGAGCACACGAAAGAAAGAAATATCCTTTTAGCGTATTTCACCACGGCACCCATCAAGTCATGTATCCTGGTCTGCTTCTAAATTGATATGCAAGTGTTCAATAGTCCGCAAGTCGTCTAGTGTCTGTACGTAACCTACAATTAAAACATTAATACATATTAAGCTTATAACAGTATCATTTAACAACCAAGTAGGGAGATGCCTTAATACAGGTATACGCCTGCTGCCTTATTCCAAAATCACAAATGTCGTAATAAAAATATTGTTTAAACTAATTAACATTTAGCAACTAATAGTACACTACCGTCACCAGCATGTTTTACTTCATCTACAATAGTGAATAATTATGTTTAGAATTATGTCTAGATACACAAATTATTTCATTACAGCTGCAATAGCTACTAATTCCACTAAGAGGTCATTGATACACATAAACTATTTTTGTTTAATTGCAGCTACAATAGCGACTAATTCTGTTTAGAAAAATTTATACACTAAACAGTTTTGTTGCAGCTACAAAAGCGACTAATTCTATTTAGAAGTCTTTGATACACATAAACTATTTTATTGCAACTACAATAGTGACTAATTCTGTTTAGAAGTCTTTGATACACATAAACTATTTTATTGCAATTACAATTATTTTATTGCAACTACAATAGTGACTAATTCTGTTTAGAAGTCTTTGATACACATACTATTTTATTGCAACTACAATAGTGACTAATT
Source organism: Gigantopelta aegis (assembly GCF_016097555.1). Taxonomy (NCBI): domain Eukaryota; kingdom Metazoa; phylum Mollusca; class Gastropoda; order Neomphalida; family Peltospiridae; genus Gigantopelta; species Gigantopelta aegis. The sequence continues at coordinate 79,733,485 of NC_054706.1, read as the reverse complement.
CTGTTTAGAAGTCTTTGATACACATACTATTTTATTGCAACTACAATAATGACTAATTCTGTTTAGAAGTCTTTGATACACATAAACTATTTTATTGCAATTACAATTATTTTATTGCAACTACAATAGTGACTAATTCTGTTTAGAAGTCTTTGATACACATACTATTTTATTGCAACTACAATAGTGACTAATTCTGTTTAGAAGTCTTTCATACACATAAACTATTTTATTGCAACTACAATAGTGACTAATTCTGTTTAGAAGTCTTTGATACACATAAACTATTTTATTGCAACTACAATAGTGACTAATTCTGTTTAGAAGTCTTTGATACACGTACTATTTTATTGCAACTACAATAGTGACTAATTCTGTTTAGAAGTCTTTGATACACATAAACTATTTTATTGCAACTACAATAGTGACTAATTCTGTTTAGAAGTCTTTGATACACATACTATTTTATTGCAACTACAATAGTGACTAATTCTGTTTAGAAGTCTTTGATACACATAAACTATTTTATTGCAATTACAATTATTTTATTGGAACTACAATAGTGACTAATTCTGTTTAGAAGTCTTTGATACACTAAACTATTTTATTGCAACTACAATAGTGACTAATTCTGTTTAGAAGTCTTTGATACACATACTATTTTACTGCAACTACAATAGTGACTAATTCTGTTTAGAAGTCTTTGATACACATAAACTATTTTATTGCAACTACAATAGTGACTAATTTTGTTTAGAAAAAAATGATATACTAAACTATTTTATTGCAACTACAATAGTGACTAATTTTACTCAGAAGTCTTTGATACACATAAACTATTTTATTGCAACTACAATAGTGACTAATTCTGTTTAGAAGTCTTTGATACACATACTATTTTATTGCAACTACAATAGTGATTAATTCTGTTTAGACGTCTTTGATACACATACTATTTTATTGCAACTACAATAGTGACTAATTCTGCTCAGAAGTCTTTGATACACATAAACTATTTTATTGCAACTACAATAGTGACTAATTCTGTTTAGAAAAAAATGATATACTAAACTATTTTATTGCAAATACAATAGTGACTAATTTTACTCAGAAGTCTTTGATACACATAAACTATTTTATTGCAACTACAATAGTGACTAATTCTGTTTAGAAAAAAAATGATATACTAAACTGTTTTATTGCAACTACAATAGTGACTAATTTTGCTCAGAAGTCTTTGATACACATAAACTATTTTATTGCAACTACAATAGTGACTAATTCTGTTTAGACATCTTTGATACACATAAACTATTTTATTGCAACTATAATAGTGACTAATTCTGCTCAAAAGTCTTTGATACACATAAACTATTTTATTGCAACTACAGTAGTGACTAATTCTGTTTAGAAGTCTTTGATACACATAAACTATTTTATTGCAACTACAATAGTGACTAATTTTGTTTAGAAAAAAATGATATACTAAACTATTTTATTGCAACTACAATAGTGACTAATTTTACTCAGAAGTCTTTGATACACATAAACTATTTTATTGCAACTACAATAGTGACTAATTCTGTTTAGAAGTCTTTGATACACATACTATTTTATTGCAAATACAATAGTGATTAATTCTGTTTAGACGTCTTTGATACACATACTATTTTATTGCAACTACAATAGTGACTAATTCTGCTCAGAAGTCTTTGATACACATAAACTATTTTATTGCAACTACAATAGTGACTAATTCTGTTTAGAAAAAAATGATATACTAAACTATTTTATTGCAAATACAATAGTGACTAATTTTACTCAGAAGTCTTTGATACACATAAACTATTTTATTGCAACTACAATAGTGACTAATTCTGTTTAGAAAAAAAATGATATACTAAACTGTTTTATTGCAACTACAATAGTGACTAATTTTGCTCAGAAGTCTTTGATACACATAAACTATTTTATTGCAACTACAATAGTGACTAATTCTGTTTAGACATCTTTGATACACATAAACTATTTTATTGCAACAATAATAGTGACTAATTCTGCTCAAAAGTCTTTGATACACATAAACTATTTTATTGCAACTACAGTAGTGACTAATTCTGCTCAAAAGTCTTTGATACACATAAACTATTTTATTGCAACTACAATAGTGACTAATTCTGTTTAGAAGTCTTTGATACACATAAACTATTTTATTGCAACTACAATAGTGACTAATTCTGTTTAGAAAAAAAGTATATACTAAACTATTTTATTGCAACTACAATAGTGACTAATTCTGTTTAGACGTCTTTGATACACATAAACTATTTTATTGCAACTACAATAGTGACTAATTCTGTTTAGACGTCTTTGATACACATAAACTATTTTATTGCAACTACAATAGTGACTAATTCTGTTTAGACGTCTTTGATACACATACTATTTTATTGCAACTACAATAGTGACTAATTCTGCTCAGAAGTCTTTGATACACATAAACTATTTTATTGCAACTACAATAGTGACTAATTCTGTTTAGAAAAAAATGATATACTAAACTATTTTATTGCAAATACAATAGTGACTAATTTTACTCAGAAGTCTTTGATACACATAAACTATTTTATTGCAACTACAATAGTGACTAATTCTGTTTAAAAAAAAAATGATATATTAAACTGTTTTATTGCAACTACAATAGTGACTAATTTTGCTCAGAAGTCTTTGATACACATAAACTATTTTATTGCAACTACAATAGTGACTAATTCTGTTTAGACATCTTTGATACACATAAACTATTTTATTGCAACTACAATAGTGACTAATTCTGTTTAGAAAAAATTGATACACATAAACTATTTATTGCAACTACAATAGTGACTAATTTTGCTCAGAAGTCTTTGATACACATAAACTATTTTATTGCAACTACAATAGTGACTAATTCTGTTTAGAAGTCTTTGATACACATAAACTATTTTATTGCAACTACAATAGTGACTAATTCTGTTTAGAAAAAAAGTATATACTAAACTATTTTATTGCAACTACAATAGTGACTAATTCTGCTCAGAAGTCTTTGATACACATAAACTATTTTATTGCAACTACAATAGTGACTAATTCTGTTTAGAAGTCTTTGATACACATAAACTATTTATTGCAACTACAATAGTGACTAATTCTGTTTAGAAGTCTTTGATACACATAAACTATTTTATTGCAACTACAATAGTGACTAATTCTGTTTAGATGTCTTTGATACACATAAACTATTTTATTGCAACTACAATAATGACTAATTCTGTTTAGAAAAAAATGATATACTAAACTATTTTATTGCAACTACAATAGTGACTAATCAGTAGTCTTTGATACACATACACTATTTTAGCAACTACAATAGTGACTAATTTGTTTACAGTCATACAAACTATTTTATTGCAACTACAATAGTGACTAATTCTGTTTTCTGATACACTAAACTATTTTATTGCAACTACAATAGTGACTAATTTCTGCTCAGAAGTCTTTGATACACATAAACTATTTTATTGCAACTACAATAGTGACTAATTCTGTTTAGTGATACACATAAACTATTTTATTGCAACTACAATAGTGACTCTGCTCAGAAGTCTTTGATACACATAAACTATTTTATTGCAACTACAATAGTGACTAATTCTGTTTAGAACTTTGATCTTTGATACTATTTTATTAAACTATTTTATTGCAACTACAATAGTGACTAATTCTGTTTAAGACGTCTTTGATACACATAAACTATTTTATTGCAAACAATAGTGACTAATAGTCTTTGATACACATAAACTATTTTATTGCAACTACTAATTCTGTTTAGACGTCTTTGATACACATACTATTTTATTGCAACTACAATAGTGACTAATTCTGTTTAGAAGTCTTTGATACACATAAACTATTTTATTGCAACTACAATAGTGACTAATTCTGTTTAGAAGTCTTTGATACACTAAACTATTTTATTGCAACTACAATAGTGACTAATTCTACTCAGAAGTCTTTGATACACATAAACTATTTTATTGCAACTACAATAGTGACTAATTCTGTTTAGAAGTCTTTGATACACTAAACTATTTATTGCAACTACAATAGTGACTAATTTTACTCAGAAGTCTTTGATACACATAAACTGCAACTTTGACTAATTGCTTTGATAACTACTATTTTATTGCAACTACAATAGTGACTAATTCTGTTTAGAAGTCTTTGATACACATAAACTATTTTATTGCAACTACAATAGTGACTAATTCTGTTTAGAAGTCTTTGATACACATAAACTATTTTATTGCAACTACAATAGTGACTAATTCTGTTTCAGAAGTCTTTGATACACATAAACTATTTTATTGCAACTACAATAGTGACTAATTCTGCTTAGAAGTCTTTGATACACATAAACTATTTTATTGCAACTACAATAGTGACTAATTCTGTTTAGAAGTCTTTGATACACATAAACTATTTTATTGCAACTACAATAGTGACTAATTCTGCAACTTAGAAAAGTCTTTGATACACATAAACTATTTTATTGCAACTACAATAGTGACTAATTCTGTTTAGAAGTCTTTGATACACATAAACTATTTTATTGCAACTACAATAGTGACTAATTCTGTTTAGACGTCTTTGATACACATAAACTATTTTATTGCAACTACAATAGTGACTAATTCTGTTTAGACGTCTTTGATACACATACTATTTTATTGCAACTACAATAGTGACTAATTCTGCTCAGAAGTCTTTGATACACATAAACTATTTTATTGCAACTACAATAGTGACTAATTCTGTTTAGAAAAAAATGATATACATAAACTATTTTATTGCAACTACAATAGTGACTAATTTTACTCAGAAGTCTTTGATACACATAAACTATTTTATTGCAACTACAATAGTGACTAATTCTGTTTAGAAAAAAAATGATATATTAAACTGTTTTATTGCAACTACAATAGTGACTAATTTTGCTCAGAAGTCTTTGATACACATAAACTATTTTATTGCAACTACAATAGTGACTAATTCTGTTTAGACATCTTTGATACACATAAACTATTTTATTGCAACTACAATAGTGACTAATTCTGTTTAGAAAAAATTGATACACATAAACTATTTATTGCAACTACAATAGTGACTAATTTTGCTCAGAAGTCTTTGATACACATAAACTATTTTATTGCAACTACAATAGTGACTAATTCTGTTTAGAAGTCTTTGATACACATAAACTATTTTATTGCAACTACAATAGTGACTAATTCTGTTTAGAAAAAAAGTATATACTAAACTATTTTATTGCAACTACAATAGTGACTAATTCTGCTCAGAAGTCTTTGATACACATAAACTATTTTATTGCAACTACAATAGTGACTAATTCTGTTTAGACGTCTTTGATACACATAAACTATTTTATTGCAACTACAATAGTGACTAATTCTGTTTAGACGTCTTTGATACACATAAACTATTTTATTGCAACTACAATAGTGACTAATTCTGTTTAGAAGTCTTTGATAGACATAAACTATTTTATTGCAACTACAATAGTGACTAATTCTGTTTAGAAAAAAGTGATATACTAAACTATTTTATTGCAACTACAATAGTGACTAATTCTGCTCAGAAGTCTTTGATACACATAAACTATTTTATTGCAACTACAATAGTGACTAATTCTGTTTAGACGTCTTTGATACACATAAACTATTTTATTGCAACTACAATAGTGACTAATTCTGTTTAGACGTCTTTGATACACATAAACTATTTTATTGCAACTACAATAGTGACTAATTCTGTTTAGACGTCTTTGATACACATACTATTTTATTGCAACTACAATAGTGACTAATTCTGCTCAGAAGTCTTTGATACACATAAACTATTTTATTGCAACTACAATAGTGACTAATTCTGTTTAGAAAAAAATGATATACTAAACTATTTTATTGCAAATACAATAGTGACTAATTTTACTCAGAAGTCTTTGATACACATAAACTATTTTATTGCAACTACAATAGTGACTAATTCTGTTTAGAAAAAAAAAGATATATTAAACTGTTTTATTGCAACTACAATAGTGACTAATTTTGCTCAGAAGTCTTTGATACACATAAACTATTTTATTGCAACTACAATAGTGACTAATTCTGTTTAGACATCTTTGATACACATAAACTATTTTATTGCAACTACAATAGTGACTAATTCTGTTTAGAAAAAATTGATACACATAAACTATTTATTGCAACTACAATAGTGACTAATTTTGCTCAGAAGTCTTTGATACACATAAACTATTTTATTGCAACTACAATAGTGACTAATTCTGTTTAGAAAAAAAGTATATACTAAACTATTTTATTGCAACTACAATAGTGACTAATTCTGCTCAGAAGTCTTTGATACACATAAACTATTTTATTGCAACTACAATAGTGACTAATTCTGTTTAGACGTCTTTGATACACATAAACTATTTTATTGCAACTACAATAGTGACTAATTCTGTTTAGACGTCTTTGATACACATAAACTATTTTATTGCAACTACAATAGTGACTAATTCTGTTTAGAAGTCTTTGATAGACATAAACTATTTTATTGCAACTACAATAGTGACTAATTCTGTTTAGAAAAAAGTGATATACTAAACTGTTTTATTGCAACTACAATAGTGACTAATTTTGCTCAGAAGTCTTTATTATACACAAAAACTATTTTATTGCAACTACAATAGTGACTAATTCTGTTTAGAAGTCTTTGATACACATAAACTATTTTATTGCAATTACAATAGTGACTAATTCTGTTCAAAAGTCTTTGATACACATAAACTATTTTATTGCAACTACAATAGTGACTAATTCTGTTTAGATGTCTTTGATACACATAAACTATTTTATTGCAACTACAATAATGACTAATTCTGTTCAGAAAAAAATGATATACTAAACTGTGTTATTGCAACTACAATAGTGACTAATTTTGCTCAGTAGTCTTTGATACACATACACTATTTTATTGCAACTACAATAGTGACTAATTCTGTTTAGATGTCTTTGATACACATAAACTATTTTATTGCAACTACAATAATGACTAATTCTGTTCAGAAAAAAATGATATACTAAACTGTGTTATTGCAACTACAATAGTGACTAATTTTGCTCAGTAGTTTTTGATACACATACACTATTTTATTGCAACTACAATAGTGACTAATTCTGTTTAGAAAAAATTGATACACATAAACTATTTTATTGCAACTACAATAGTGACTAAGTTTGCTCAGAAGTCTTTGATACACATAAACTATTTTACTGCAATTACAATAGCAACTAATTTTGTTCAGAAGACTTTGATACACAAATTCTTTTATTACAGTTACAATAGCGAAAACTTTGCTTAGAAGTCTTTGATAGATCAATGAATGAATGAATGTTTATCGACACCCCAGCACGTTAAACATTCATTCATTCATTGATCTATTGTAACATCAATAAAACAGCGACTAATTTTCCTTAGATGTCTTTGATACACATAAATTGTTTTGTTGCAGCTAAAATAGCGTCTAATTTTGTTCAGAATACTTTGATACACAAAAACTCTTTTGTTAGAGTTACAATAGCAACTAATTCTGCTTCGAAGACTTTTATACACATAAACTGTTTTGTTGCAATTATAATAGCGACTAATTCTGCTTAGAAGTCTTTGATATACATAAATAGTTTTTACTTCAGCTACAATAGCGACCAATTCTGTTCAGATACACATAAACTCTTTTATTGCAGCTACAATAGCGACTACTTTTGCTTTGAAAACTTGATACACATAAACTGTTTTACTGCAGTCAATTCCCTCTTGTGTTGAAGGACTTGCTGGTTTTCCTTGGGTTTTTGTTTTGTGGGTGGGGGGAGGTTTGCATTCTATAAATCGATAATCACATCGCTGTAACAACTGACCAATGTTCTATTATAATAGATTATCTGAACTCTCAGGGTACAGCTGCTTTGCGCAAGGAATACCCAATCAATGAATGCAATTAAAATACAACAACAACAACAACAACTATTACTACTACTACTACTACTACTACTACTACTACTACTACTACTACTACTACTGCTAATAATAATAAAGGCCATTAAAGGGACATTCCTCAGTTTGCTGCAATGTTTCAGATGTTATCGACTAACAGAGACGTTTTGACGACTGTAATTACATATCATATATATTTTTCTGCATAAATTATTAGTGGCTGTATATTAAACGTGTTTCTGGTTGTTCTAATATTTGTACTAGGTTAAATTTCATTTTATTTCCTGAAAAAAATGTTTGTACCTACGAAATTATTTGAAGACAAAATCCAGTTTGGGCTTCTTACAAATATTAAGACGACCAGAAACACATTGAATATACAGAAACTGATATTCTAAACAAGAAAATATATTTAATATGTAAGTTTAATCGTAGAAATATTTTATTAGTCGGAAACATCTTACAATGCAGCAAACTCGGGAATGTCCCTTTAAAAAGTAATAAGAACAGCCCCAATAAAGTAATATCAGCAACATTAGAAATATCAAAATGACCGTCCCGCGTTTGCTCAGTTGTAAGATGTTTCTGACTAACCGATCCTTTTAAAGGACTAATCACATTAAATATATGTTGCTTAAGACATCGGTGTCTGTAGTACTTTAAAACTTCTTTTTATTTTCATATATATATATATATATATATATATATATATATATATATATATATATATATATATATACAGTCAAACCTCGTTACAACGACCGTCGTTACTACGACATTTACACCATCCGACCACAAATTGTCGGGAACAAACGTATATCAATGTTATTCTGTTCATTCCACCGGAATTCACACCTGTCGGGAACAAACGTGCATCTGACATCTGAAAACACATCTTTACGACATTGCATACATGTAATCACAGATACCGTTGCACGTTGGCAGTACACACAGCCGTCTGGCATCCTTGATTTCGTCGTGAGCCGACAGTGTCACATGATGTCTGAGTGACTGATGTCGGCTAAATCTGTAGACGTGTATTGCTTTTGAAAATAGGCCTTTAGTCATTCAATTAAAAGGTTAACTTCCAACAATCTCAACTACTAGTTTTAGTGCACTTTGTAAACGAAGTAGGTACCAATCGAAGATATCTTTAACCAAGGAATGACAGTGAATGCACCTTGATTAATAATAATATATTTAGTAATTGTCTGTGATCGATCCCTGTCGGTGGGCTATTTCTCATTTCAGCCAATGCACCACGGCTGGCATATCAAATGCCTGTCTTTGGGATGGTGGATATAAACGATCCTTGACACTAATAGAAACAAAATATAGCGGGTTTCCTCTCAGCCGATGATTAATAAATCAATGTGCTCTAGTGGTGTTGTTAAACGAAACACATTTTTATAATGGTAAATTCCATATAACGACAATTTCGATATAACGATAAAGTAACCTTGGGACCAATGTGGTCGTTCTAACGAGGTCTGACTGTATATATATATATATATATATATATATATATATATATATATATATATATATATATATATATATATATTGTACATACGAAATTATTTGGAGGTAAAGTTTAATTTGGATTACTACAAAAGATAAGAACGAAGAGAAGCCCGTTGAACATTCATTCATTTCAACTTGTTTTCGTGCTTATATCTTACTAAGGTTCAATCACGTTGTCCTGGGCACACATCTCAGCTATATGGGCCGTCTGTCCTGGACAATTTTTATAAGTGGTTAGTGAGAGTGCGAGAAGTCGGTGTAGTGGCCTTACACCTAACCACTGAGTCACTAAACTCGCCCTGCCGGACTGCGAACCCAAGACCTCTACCAGCCTTATGGCCGATGGCTTAACCACGACACCAACGAGGCCGGTGCATTGAATATACATACACTGGTATTAAAAACAAGAACATATGTCATGTGTAATATTAGTCATTAAAATGGTTCTACAGGTCAGGAACACGTTACAATAGCAGCTAACTTAGGACAGTCTTTTTAACAATATGCCTACGATGGTTAACATAATGATCATACCATACATCAGGGCTGTGAATTCTCGAGGACGTAGTGGGCAAAGGCAAACGGTCTTCTTTCTCCTAACTGGATGTCACATCGATGTCCGGAATCGTCCACACAACGTGGTCGCTTCAACCTTACTGGCAGCTCCATGGCATCAACGTAAAATGGGCCTATTGTGTTTCCTTCTGATCTTTCTTCAAGGTGAACACGAGTGGCGACTGTTGTGCTTGCATTCGTGACATGATCAAATGATACTGTTGCACCACCTTGGCTTGTGGTGGCATATACAAAAATCATGGCACCGTGTACGTTGAATGTTTGACCTTCCTGTGTGTATGTTCTATTCAGTCTGCAGGAAACTCCCGTATCTGAAAGTGGCATTTAAAAATTGAGAAAAGCGTACAAGATATTGGGGTAAAAAGAAACACTGTTCCATATTAAAGATATTTCGCTGTCAAACTGAAGGATTTTTTTCCAGAGTAAATGTATAATATGAGATAATCTACTCGCCACTAGTACACCAACAATTTTGGTTTTAAAGTATTTTAAAGGACGTAACAAATAAAACACTTATGAAGCTCCCATTAAAATAAACAATAAGTCATCCTGACCCGTCCCCCTAAATGGATTCAAGTGTCTCTTTCTTCTGGCTTTATATATATATATATATACTACTACATATATATATATATATATACTACTATATATAACAGACTACTAGATAGCAACACAACCAAAGCATATAAAACAGCGCCACAGAACTCAGAACAAGAGATAACCACTAAAGACAAACACATTGCAGAAAAACTAAATCTAGCAGACCGCATAGATACAACAGCAAAAAGTGAAGCATTTATTACGTTAAAAGACCACAAACCAAACTTCTCCAATAAACCCACCTGTAGACTAATAAACCCATCTAAACCGGAAATTGGCATAATAAGCAAAAAAATCTTAGAGAGAATCAACAGAAAGATTCTGAACACAACCAGAACAAACCAGTGGAGGAACACGTCAGACGTGATTAAGTGGTTTAAAGCAATATCCAATAAATCCAACTATTCTTTCATATGTTTCGACATATGCGATTTTTATCCGTCCATAACAGAAAATCTCGTGAAACAAGCCCTACAGTTCGCATCCAAATTCGATGATATTTCTAGCGATGAGATGGAAATAATATTACAAGCAAGAAATTCACTGCTATTTAACAACAGCAAGGCATGGTGCAAAAAGAGGCAAACAATCACGGTTTGATGTAACTATGGGTAGTTACGATGGAGCAGAAATTTGCGAAATAGTCGGGCTCTTTCTTCTTTCAGAACTACAAGCCAAATACGGCAACAATATAGGACTATATCGCGACGATGGCCTAGCTGCATTCAATGAGTCACCGAGAACCATAGAGATAATCAAAAAAGATATTGCAGAATATTTGCAAACCATAAACTCAAGATCACCATAGTCGCCAACAAAAAATCTGTAGATTACTTAGACGTAACTCTAGACCTTGAAAAGAGCTCAGTCAAACCCTATATGAAACCAAACAACACACCTTTATACATCCACAACAAGAGCAACCACCCTCCAAATATCATCCGCAGTATACCAAAAACAATAAATAAAAGGCTTTCTGATATATCTTCGAATGAGTGCATCTTTGAAGAAGCGAAACGCCCATATAAGGAAGCCTTACTCAAGAGCGGATATAACTATAACCTCAAATACACCCCAACAGCAGAAAACAACAGACGCAGAAACAACCGCAATAGAAACATCACCTGGTACAACCCACCATATAGCTCCAACGTGAAAACCAACGTAGGCCACCAGTTCCTCAGATTACTCGATGAGTGCTTTCCCAAAAGCAACCCTCTCCACAAAATTATAAATCGAAACACCGTTAAAATTAGCTATAGCTGCATGCCTAATGTTGGGAAAATAATTTCAGCGCATAACAAAACTCTACTTCAACAACACAGAGACAAAGACGCAGTTCCCCCCAGAGAATGCAACTGTAGACGAAGAGCTGAATGTCCACTTGAGGGCAAATGCTTGCAGAAAGGAGTAATATATCAAGCTACCGTTAATACACTCGATAACAACAAGCAAGAAACATACGTTGGTTTGACCGAGAACACATTTAAGACGAGATATACTGCGCACACGAGCAGTTTTCAAAACGCAACACAGAAGAACGCAACAGCGCTAAGTCAGTACATTTGGACACTGAAGGATAGATTCACCCCATACACCATTAAGTGGAAAATTTTATCCAAAGCAAAATCATACTCTCCAGCGAGCAAAAGATGTAACCTCTGCCTGAAGGAAAAACTGTTCATAATGTATAAACCTGAAACCAGCACACTAAACTCCAAGAATGAACTCGTATCAGCATGTCGACACAGACGCAAATACCTTCTGTGCGCATACCACACATCACCTATTATAGACCTGCATAGTGACGTAACCTCGACGTCACAGAGTCCATTACGTCATCAGCTTTCCGTTGACGGTGTAATTAAATCTACATCTGATGAGTGAGAGCAATAATTCAACTCTCTCACGAAACAAGCCTGTCATGTAGAGAAAAACATACACTTTTTAACGATATATCTGGCTCCCACACGGTTGAGCACTCTATAAAATAGCGTCTTTCAACTCGAAAACGACTACTATATATATATATATATATATATACACACACACACATATATATTAAACATTTCACGAGGTGGGCTCCCAAAGGGTGTGGCCCAGTGGTAAAGCGTTTGCTTGATTCGCGGTCGGTTTGGGATCGATCCCCGTCGGTGGGCTCATTGGTCTATTTCTTTCCAGTGAGTGCACCACGACTGGTATACCAAAAGCCGTGGTATCTGTTATCCTGTCTGTGGTGTGGTGCATATCAAAATTACTAAATGTTTGGCATCCAGTAGCCGATGATTAATAAATCAATGTGCTCTAGAGGTGTCGTTAAACAAAACAAACGTTTTACCTCCCAGCCCATTTTTTCCGGACCTACCTCTGCCCGGCTTCTTGTCAGCTGGTGCCCTCTAAAGAAAATGAGAGCCGATCTGTAACACCGTCTGTAAGAGGACTGCCACTTTATAGCGCGCATGTACAGGCGACAAAAACCTTTCAAGTTTTTACCGCTTCCGTAAAGAAAAATAGATCTGATGGCGCATACGAATATATACGACATAACATGTCGATATAGAAATAAAGCATTTGATAAAAATGTACAATCAAGGAATTATAAGCATTTGATAAAAAAAAATGTTGTACACATTATTTAGAGGGAGATGCCCCATTAAATGGAGCCTTAAATTTAACACAAACGACAGCAATGAAAAAAAAAACCCCTCAAACAAACCGAAAGCAAACTCGAAAACAACCTTGAATGAAAGAATAGATGGCCAAAGTGATCGGGACAGGAACAGAATATTAGTTTTGTTAAACGAACACATTCAACATAATGCAATAAGTATTCACATAGCAAGCAAACACTCTAGATCATCGTGTTCTGTTACCCACCACACCACTGATGTACCGATAGCCAAAGTATTGACAGATACAAGCAATATCGGCTCCCAACCACTGGTGTGGGAATGTTTCTATGAAAACGAGTTTCAAACATAAGAGCCGTTGGATATATTTAGCGTATCGGATAGTATGACTTATTTTTATCACTGTGGGTAACAAACAGCCTGGCGTACTGTGAGGCAAGACCTGGATCCGCGGTGAGTAAAGATTGTCTTTAGTTTACTAGTGATCAAAATGAAATTACATTCACACGCTATATACCATTGAACACAATAAATACATAACTACAGTTTGTTAAATAATAACTGTATGTTCAACACATGCATGAATACATTTTTAAGAAACCACCGCACGAAAAATACAACGGCTATTGGGTGTCAATGGAGAGCATAACAATACATTGATGACGACAACATCAGTATAAAAAAAAACCTTCTAAATTAAATTAAAACATTGCAAAGAGTTGTGTAAAATATACAAATATCACAGATAGGCAACAATAAAAAGTTTGAATAAAACGCAGTATCTAGTACAAAAATCAGAACAGGTTCAAGTTGAAATGGAAATAGTTGATCACATTTCGTTTACCATTACACTGCAATTTGATTACTTGAATCTGTTTTAATATAATATATAAATTCATCCCTGTGCCAAGAAGCCACTAAAAGGAGTCTCATAATCAGTGGCGTAACCGCTGAGGGGCACTGGGCCATGGTACCCCCAATCAAGCCTTCTTCTGTTTTTTAAAAACCTACAATTTTTTTTATAAAAATCATGCATACATATATATATATATATATATATATATATATATATATATATATATACATACATAATGTGGGTTGGCCCTCCTCCCCAATATAAAATCATGGTTACGCCAGTGCTCAAATGTTGTCTCTTTATACCAAATACTACAGATCCATATTACTCTCAACTCTGTACCAAATAGAAGCACCCTGAAACAGTCATTCTTGCACCCTCGAACCACACCTATTTCTCCTTTCAGCCAGTGCACCACAACTGGTATATCAAAGGTCGTCGTATGTGTTATTCTGTCTGTGGGGTGGTGCATATAAATGATTCCTTGCTACCAATGGAAAAATGTGGATAGTTTTCTCTCTGAGACTATATATATATATATATATATCAAAATTACCAAATGTTTGACATCCAATAGCCGATGATTAAGAAATCAATGTGCTTTAGTGGCGTCGTTGAACAAAACATACTCAACCACACCTCCTTTACTTCATTACCTTTCGCATTTTCTTGTCGTCCCATTACACTATTCATAAATATTGTAGCTGCCCCTCACACCCACCCACCTCCCCCATTCGCAATATAAATGCTGGCTACACCAATGCTTTGAAATGTGCTATTTTATTTTTCAACAAATGCGCTTTTCCTTTAGCATAAGCAGATTTGACTGTACCATTCAAATAATATATCTTGTATCGGAATATTGCCACAGTGGTAACGCGCTCGCTGTATGGGATCGATTCCTGTCGGTGGGCCCAGTGAGCTATATCTTGTTCCAGCCAGTGCATCACGAATGGTATATCAATGTCCTTGGTATGTCCTAACCTCTCTATGGGATGGTGGATATAAAGGAGCACTCACCCAATAGCCGGTGTGTATGTTTGTGCTGGGGTGTCGTTAAACATTCATTCATTCATTCGTTCATTCAGTGCTGCTAATGGGGAAAATGTAGCGGGTTTCTTATTTGAGACTATATGTCACAATTACCAAATCTTTGACATCCAATAGCACCAATGTGCTCTAGTCGTGTCAACAAAACAAACTTTAACTTACTTGTTGATTCTGTTTCGCACGGAACACATACGCTAATCCAGTGATCAGAATTGTAAACGTTTTGCTCAGAGAACATTATATTGTAGCTCTGACCCAACATGAATTCTGAAAAAAATAAAACAAAAAAGAATATTCAAAAACTGCATTGTGAAAACCAAGACTGATTTCAACTTTAACCATATAACATAGATACATTTTAAAGCTGCAATATCAAGTCTTTTAAAAAAAATAAAACAGATCATTCACTGTACGTATTTTCTTCCCGTTACACGCAAATCTTTAATTTAGATTTAGGTTAGGTTTGGGCTTGGCGCATGGAGCACAGCCCACATAGTCCAGGGCCAGTTGTAATTCCGTGGGAATTTAATGAAGAAAGTTGGCAATATATATCATTTTAAAGCTTATTACAGTAGTATTCTGAAAAGCTTTGGTGCCATTTTTTTCCAAATATTCTCAAGGTCACATCTCAAGGTCAAAGTCATAGCACAAAACATGCTGTATTTTGCATATATTTTCATATATTTACACTGTTTTACCGCATTTTGAGGAATTGTGGTTGGGACTGGTGTATATATTGTATTTTAAAAAATAAGACTTTAACCATAGTATTACAAATTACAAAGGTGACATTTAATTTTATTTAGTTTCAAGGTCATGTTAAAGTCATTGTTCTAAAATACGCTATATTTTGCATGTTTGGTTATAGGCACACATCTAGGTTTGCTAGTGAATGCTCATAAGAGCAACGTATCCAAATATTAGTAATTTCATTACAGAAGTAGCCTGTAGGATTATATTTGTGATGACTAGAATCCTGAACCCAAACAGTGTAACTTTGATTTTAAAAACATCACACCACAACATTACTTATCCGAATTAAATTGTACATGTCCAAACACGATAACTGTCTTTTGAGCAGACACAAGACATAACATGTATTAATTTATACAATTCAAAAAGTTTGATAATAATAAAATATCATCTAAACATATATTAGATGCCTTTTCTATTACTTCATATCTACTACCATTTTCCCACAGCAACCATAACGTAAATGCAGGTAAGAGAGCTGAGAGAAACGTTAAGGACAGCACTTCTATGTTCACTCAGTTATATTTAATTTGACAGAGAAAGACATCAGAAGATGTTATTCCACAAAGTTGTGTTACAGACAGAGTTAATGATTAAGAGGAAGAGTGTGTCGTAAATCTGTATGCAGTGAAAACGTATCAAATGGGAAGAAAATATAGAGTAATGCACTTCTAGCCCTGAATGCTAGTTTGTTGGGGAGCAACAATCAGACTTTGTTTCCGTGCAAGCCGTGAAAGACATTAAACGTACCTACATGTATAGATATTAGGTCTACAATATTTGAAGAAACGTGGGTGAGACTTTAGTCAAAATGATAATCTTAATAGAGTCTTTATGTTCTTTCCAGTTACTATGAAGGAAAGAAGGCAATGTTTTATTTAACGATGCACTCGACGCATTTTATTTACGGTTATATGGCATCAGACATATGATTAAGGACCACACAAATAATAAGAAAGGAAATGTTCTGCCGCCATGCAGTGCACTACTACTCTCGATTAGCAGCAAGGGATCTGTTGTATGATCATCCCACAAACAAGATAGCACACACCACAGCATTTGTTATACCAATTGTGGAGCACTGGTTGGCATTTAATGAAAATGAAGCATTTTACGGTATGGGGGTTGTGCTACGGTTAAGACAGTCTTCATCACAATCTACATCTTCTGGAAAGACACACTAAAACTGAAATTAACATCTTAGATAAATATGAAAACAATTTAGGACTTGAAACAAACTTTTAATACTATTTATTTATTTCACCAAGCTTGTGACACCAACCTAATCTGTCTTTTCATAAAAAACACCACAGGATATTATGCAAGAAACAACAAAAACAAGACGCTCTGTCAGAGAAATATAAGGAAACTTTCGAAAAGACTGTAATCCAACTGATCCAGATCTGTGTTAAACAAGTTTATAGTTACAAACTCTAACAACAGAAGGAAAGTAAGTATTACACAGAGCCCTGTAATGCTCTTCGTAATGTTTTTTTTTTCTTCTTCTGAAAATCATTAGTGTTTTTTTCCTAAAATATATTTTGTCAACTTAATAATATGCTAAAACGTCAATATATCTTAATTAAATTTTGTTAATGAATATTCAGAACACTAACCTAATTAGAGCACATACTATTTTAATATAAAATAAATTAATGTTACATTGAAAGTGTCCATGTTGCCAACATTTATCATCATAATTATTTAAGATATTTTATCTATAACAAGCCAATCGCCATACATAATGAATCTTAATGTAAGGCATGGACCATGATATAATTGTTTTTGGTTCAGCGATATAAACACAATACCAGCAATAAGCAGTTTTCAACTAAACAGATTGCCGCAAATGGTCTAGATGGAAAGCAACTTTAATTCTATTAATTTAATGAGATATAGGTAAAAAAAACTTCTTTTTATCAGTACTGACTGTTATTAAAACCCAATGCTCATCTGTGGACAAGTGTGAATGTTACGGTCAAGGTCGCTGTGAACTGGAATAGGTGAGTGAGCTAAGAAAGCAATTAGTATAGTTTAATTATATTGAATGACACAAAACAATTTGTTTTGCTAATATATAGGGAATATATGTGTGCTATATATTTGGGTGTAACCCACCAAATCAAATATGACATGCAACGTTTTAATCAACATTAACACCTTTAATATAAATAATACAACCCCTGAAACTCAAATAAATCACAAAAGGGGTGTGTGTGAAGATGTTCGATTTAATATAACTGGATGTGTCTTTGCTGATCCTAATTCCGCATAATGATTGTCACCCTGAGTCGTGAGAAATGTATTATCAATATCAGTCATGTCAGTATTTAATCTTTTATTTAAAGTTAAGGACACTTCACATTTTGAACCGGTCAGATGTTACTTGATATACATATTGCTTCCTAACTACTTGTATTGTAAGAAGCCCAAACTGGATTTTGTCTTCAAATAATTTCGTATGTACGAACAAATATATTTTAGGAAATAAAATGAAATATAACCTAGTACAAATATTAGAACGATCAGAAACACGTTTAATATACAGCCACTAAAATTTTATGCAGAAAAATATATTTGATATGTAATCACAATCGTTAAAACGTCTCTGTTGGTCGATAACATCTTAAAAATTGCAGCAAACGTAGGAATGTCCCTTTAAGTTCACTCAATATGCACATGATTTTCTTGGATTGATTCCATTATCAAACCTCTAAAGCTGTATTTACAATTCCTGACCTTTGACCTTAAAATGTGAAAAAAGTGATATATGTACATGTTAGGACAGAAGTAAATACATTATGTATTATTAAGTCAGGATTAGCAGTTGATGTGCAGAAAATGATATCATACAATGAACTTTTTTTTTGCAGAAACTCAAACAATATCAATTATTAAACTTAATTACTTCGACAAATAAAAATAAAATTAGCAAACGTATTTTAAAATTTGGTTAGTGCCACAGCTAGCTCTGTAAGTTCAGTCAATATCTACATGTTTTTCTAGGATTAATTCCGTTATCAACCCCATGAAGCATGTGACATTGAAGTTGTCAGGAATAATGGACATATGTAAATATGTTTGTATAAACATGAATACATGTTATTAATTTGACTCAATATGTACTTGTTTTTCTTGGATTGATTCTGTTATCAAACCTCACAAGCTGTATTTTACATTTCTTGACCTTTGACCGTGAAATGTGATCCTTAAGTTGTCAGGAGAAAATGGATATATGTAAATATGTTAGGGTAGACATAAATACATAATGTATTATTAATTTAACTCAGTATGTACGTTTTTCTTGGATTGATTCTGTTATGAATCCTCTGAAGCTGTATTTAACCATTCTTGACCTTTGAGCTTCACACAGAATGTGATATTTATGGAAAATCCGGTTTGGATCACATAAGCTATAATCATGCACCTAGTGCCTTTACGCTTATAGAGGACAGGTCTCACTTTTTTCTCTTTTTTTCTTCTTTTTTTGATATTTTAATTTGTGGAGAGGAACTTAAAACCTTTTTTTATAGATACTCTGGGGGACGGGTAGGAATAGTGGTGTTCAGGATAAATATGAGGTCATATAAATACACACACACACACACACACACACAGACACACACACACACACACACACACGAATTATAATACATTATATTATGTTCATTCAAATCCATGTTTAGATCGCCTCTCAACTGGGTAAGGGACAGGGGCAACACATACCCTAGCGCCCCCCCCCCCCAGCTTCAGAGATGCCTCCCTGACCCCTCCCCCACACCACCCCGCTTCAGACGCCTTTGCACACATCGTGTCCTTAGGAAATAAAGGATTTTTCAAACTGGTCTCGTCAAATGAATTGTTTTTCACTTCCCTCAGTCGTGAGTACGGACGATGAGTTAAGGCACTGTCCTTTGTTTGCAACCATAGTACGGGGCGGGATTGTGCTCAATCGGCTGAGTGATCGCTTGAGGACCTTGCGTCACAGGATCGAACCACCTCGGTGGATCCATTCAACTGATTGCGGGATTTTTTTAATCGTTTCAACCAGTGCAACACAACTGGTCAAACGCAGTGGTGTGTGATTTCCTTTCTGTGGGAAAGTGCATATAAAAGATCACTTGCTACTAATGGAAAAATGTAGCGGTTTCTCTCTATGACTATGTCAGAGTTACAAACATTTTGACATCCAATAGCCGATGATTGATTAATCAATGTTATCTAGTGGTGCCGGTAAACAAAACAAACATTGCAGCCATAGTAAGATGTTTCCCACTAACAGTCTATTTGGCTACACGAATTACATACTAAATGCATTGTGTTGTTTAGAATACCAGTGTCTGTATTTGTCTTTGCCGTCCTGTGTCAATGTTTTTAGAAGTCATTATTAATTTTAATTCATAAAAAACACACACACACACACACACACACACACACACACACACACACACACACACAGACATACAGACATACATAGATACATACATACATACATATATATATATATATATATATATATATATATACTACTCAAAAGAATTTAAGGGTCAGATGATATTTTCGACATTATTTTCTGAATGTCAATTATATTAGCTAGACCATAATGTCACGCATGGTATTGTTCCATTTTGACGAAAGTGGGTCTAAGCAACCCATAAATGAATTAAAATCCACTGTCATTGACACTGTCGACTAGTTCTAATGGCGAAAACATGCTTACATTTGCACGTAAATTAGGGCGAAAGCGAAAGATCTGCTAAGTGCCAATAACTTGCTTTTTCACAAAGCGCTTCATTTGCACGCTTTGCATGTGTATTCCATGTTCCCAATGCTGAATTTCCGTATAATTGGAGCTTGCGTTCGTGTACGGTGCACACTCCAAATTCGACAATGGTACGACGTCAACTGACTATCGAAGATCGAGGAAGGGCTATTGCTTGGCTTCAGGATGGCAATACGCAAAGAAATGTTGCTCTGAGACTTGGTGTCAGTCAGAGTGTCGTTGGCCGACTGTGGCAACGGTACCAAGCAACGAATTCTGTTCGAAATCGTCCACGTTCGGGAAGACCCCGAAGAGAGGACCGCTACATCACCAATATGGCTCTACAGGCTGTTCGACCACCACTCCTACCACGTCACAGAACGGCCAGGCGTCACTGGTGCACGCTTCATCTGCGGTGGCAACGTGTTCAGTGGGGTCGAGTGATGTTCACTGATGAGTCCAGGTTCAGTCTCCAGTTCAACGACGGTCGGGTTCGTGTCTACAGATGTCCTGGGGAGCGCTTTGCTGACGTTAACGTTAGACAACGTCACCGGTTCGGTGGTGGCAGCGTCATGGTGTGGGGCGGCATCTCTATCCACCACAGGACCCCCCCCCCTCTATGTGGTGGATGGCAATCTGAATGGAATCCGCTATCTGAATGAGATTATCCGGCCGTTGGTTCTCCCAGGCCTTCAGCAGATTGGCGGCGGGGCAGTTCTGCAAGATGACAATGCCAGACCCCACCGCACCAGGGTGGTAACGGACTTTCTCAGACAACAAGGTATCGCCAGGATGGATTGGCCAGCATATTCGCCTGACTTGTCCCCAATAGAGCACGCCTGGGACGAAGTAGGCAGGAGAGTTCGGGATAACCATGCCCCTCCGGCCAACCTTCATGATCTGGGTCAACGTCTTATGGCAGAGTGGCAGGCCATTCCCCAAGAGTTCTTCAGACGTCTGATCAACAGCATGAGGTAACGATGTGTCGAGTGTATTCGCGCCAGGGGTGGATTCACACACTATTAAACGAATGTTCTAATGTGTAAAATCCATGTTTGACAACCTTCAACTTTGACAGCATGTCATGTGACTTTCTTGTATACAGTGACGTTTATTTGTGGGTTTTTGTAAATATGGAACAATAAATAAAAATGTTGGTGTAGTTTACATCATCAATCTAATACACTCTGAAACTTATTTGGTTATAAATTTTTGACCCTTAAATTCTTTTGAGTAGTATATATATATATATATATATATATATATATATATATATATATATATATATATATATATTACAAAATTATTGGAAGGACAAATTCTGTATGAGCTGCTATAAACATCAGGACGACAACAAACACCTACTTTATACAAACTGAAAATATATTTTAATATGTAGTTGTACTCACTAAAAAGGCTCCGTATGTCGTAAGCATGTTACCATGGCAGCAAACCCAGGATAGTCCCTTTAAACAACGACCACCCGTTCGCAAATGCGTATATACGTATGCGTTATTCGTATACGTAAGAAATGGTTCCGTACAAATTAATAGGTATGAATATATTCGTTAACCCATTATCCGTTACGTTAAACACGAACATTTAACGTTTGCTGCTACTAATAATGTACCACGGATCCTTTATAATATAAAATCGATCGGTTTGCCTCTACCGATGTGGTGACTAATTATAAGAATCCATCAATTGTGTGTGGAAATGTTAACTGTAACTGATTCTCCAAGTTTAGATGATGGAATTGATGCAACTATGTTACGGTTTGTGTTAATGCGTACATAAAGAAAAAACAGATATTAAATAGTTATTTAAGTAGTTATTAAATGTAAAATTAACAATTCATAGGGTGTATCCCAGTGAACACGACACTAGGTTCATGGTTATTATAATTCAAATAATCATTGTGTTCATATAATTCTAACCGATTGTATAATTAGAAGTTGATCAGTTAGTGAAAACCGACTACAGTTATATAGACGATGCAATTCCAATAAATTCCCAAGACTAGATGTTACTAGTTGTGTGTGCCCTTACTCCTTTCCATCAGTACAATATTTTAGAAATACACGAGACAGCGGCTTTAATATGCAATAAGAAAATAATTAAAGCAAGGTTCTGGTTTAAAGGGACATTCCTGAGTTTGCTGCAATTTGTGTGATGTTTTCGACTAACAGAGACTTTTTAACGATTGTAATTACATATCAAATATATTTTTCTGCATAATATATTAGTGGCTGTATATTAAACGTATTTCTGATCGTTCTTATATCTGTACTAGGTTATATTTCATTTTATTTTCTAAAATATATTTTTTTCGTACGTACGAAATTATTTAAAGACAAAATCCAGTTTGAGCTTATTACAAATATTAAGACGACCAGAAACACATTGAGTATACAAACACTGACATTCTAAACAACAAAATATATTTAATATGTAAGTTTAATCGTAGAATTAGTTTATTAGTTGGAAACATCTTACAATGTAGCAAACTCAGGAATGTCCCTTTAATACGGTTATTTCGTGAAAGATAAAAGAAGAAAGAAAATTTTCAGAATAATGTTGTTAGCTTTTTTTTTCCTCAATAAATTGCACCATTGACATTAAACGCAAAACGTAAATAAAGGGACCAAAACAAAAATACATCCATCTGCCAGACAGTGTAATAGCGTATCATTTATAATTATATAAAATAGGTAAACATTCCTTCAATGATATGTAGAACATATTTTAAGTTATTTAATTAAAATATCAGTTATTTTGTTCTGTTTATTTTAATTAATATGTTAAGTAACATTTATTTACTAATGTTTATTTTTGAAATATATTATGTCTCTAAATAACACCAAGGGGCGGGACGTAACTCAGAGGTAAAGCACTCGCCTGATGCACGGTCGGTGTGGGATCGATCCCCGTCGGTGGGCCCATTGGGCCATTTCTCGTTGTAGCCAGTGCACCGCGACTGGTATATCAAAGGCCGTGGTATGTGATATCCTGTTTGTGAGATGGTGCATATAAAAGACCCTTTGCTACTAATGGACAAATGTAGCGGGTTTCCTCTAAGACTATACGTCAAAGTTACCAAATGTTTGACATCCAATAGCCGATGATTAATAAAGCAATGTGCTCTAGTGGCGTCGTTAAACAAAACAAACATACTTTTTAACTAAATAACACCAACGTTATTTAAAAATAATCAAGAAAACTTACTTTAATAAAAGAAGTGCTTACCTTTGCAATCTCGTGTTTGTTGATGGACAAACAAGCATGCATATACGACGTTTCCACGCCAGCATTGCTGTGCAATGTTACAAGGCAAAAGACAACCCAATGCGACTAACGCCAAAGAGAATAGTCCATGCATTTTGTGCAGACCCAACATTTTACAGATCTTATAGCACTTTTTATATGTTCGATTACGTCATCTTTCTGAAAGGATGTGTTGAATGCAGTTCATAATGCATGAATTACTTAATGGATGACGGCAACGAATGACAGGTGCATATGCAACTGCATATTTTGCAAACTGAAGCCTTGGAAGTTGGTCATTTAATATGCAGACAAGTATGCATGTGTTTGTTGCGTGCAATACACTTTCAAATGAGGTGAGATGTTTATAAGAAGAGGCATAATAATAATAATAATAATAATAATAATAATAATAATAATAATAATAATAATAATAATAATCATCATCATCATCATCAATCATAAGAATAAGAATAATAAATAAATAAATAAAATAATAAGAAATGAAATAAATAATAAGAAAAAGAAGACTAAAAATCGTGCCCTCTGCATATACATAAACTATGAGTCATGTGCGACATAGTGTCTTCCGGATGTTGAATGAATTGTAGTGGTGTCCGGTTTTGTATAATTCTCCAGAAACACGTAATCGCCTATATGCTATTATTTAACTTGTTTGAACTCTGCTCTGGGCAAATAACTCCACTGCTTATGAGTCCGTCCACGCATTAGAACAATATCAGGAAGGAAACTAAGGGTGTTACATGATATTAATAAGACTAATTAGACCATGGTATATACAGTTTCATCGAACGATAGGAAGACACTTGTGCGATTTGTTGTCTGATATGAACAAACTTTCTCCAACACACCTCTCTCTCTCTCTCTCTCTCTCTCTCTCTCTCTCTCTCTCTCTCTCTCTCTCTCTCTCTCTCTCTCTCTCTCTCTCTCTCTCTCCATCCCTACCAGTATATATGTCTGTCTCTCGAGCTCAAACAAATGAAATTTATTGTTTGGCAGACACAAATATAGAGGGTACAAGACGTAGAATTTGACCATGATCAACTCCATCTACAGTGATGTAAATGCATTTACATTTAAAACTTCATCCTCACCCACTGGTTGGACAGGATATGCTCCTCTTTCGCGAACACCTGATGTCACCACTGTTTTTACAGTGATTCGTGAGTGCCTGCCATCACAGCTGTATATATTCCATTAAGCTCTATCGATCCTGGGCCAGTTTTGGTTTTCTAAGTTAGTCTTGAGAGTGGCAATCCAACTACGGGCGGTGCAAGATGGAATGAATGACTGAATGAATGTTTAACGACACCCCAGCACGAAAAATACATCGGCTATTGGGTGTCAAACTATGGTAAGATGGATGACACATACTGTTACGTACCTCCTAGGGGATTGACGGTCCTTATAAGGACGAGCACCTGGTCATGGAAGCAGTTACAACTTTGCCGAACTTCCTTTCGACTCTGTCTTGTGCAGATATACGGTTGTGATATCGGAATACTGTTTTGTCGTTCAGATTCAGTAGCAACGGTTTATATGAAGTGTATGCTATATTTGCTCTCGCACTGGTATTTGCCTCCAGATCGTTAAAGGAACATTCCTGAGTTTGGTGCAATTTTTAAGATGTTATCGATTAAAGGGAATGTTTAACAATTGCAATTACATATCAGATATATTTTTCTGCATAATATATTATTAAACCTGTTTCTGATCGTTCTAATATTTGTACTAGGTTAAATTTCATTTTATTTCCTAAAATATATATTTTTCGTACGTACTAAATTATTTGAAGACAAAATCAAGTTTGAGCTTCTTACAAATATTAAGACGACCAGAAACACATTGAATATACACACACTGATATTCTAAACAAGAAAATATATTTAATATGTAAGTTTAATCGTAGAATTATTTTATTAGTCAGAAACATCTTACAATGCAGCAAACTCAAGAATGTCCCTGTAATAATGCATGCGACCTAACGTGTTTTTGCAGGACAGTGTTACTTTGTGAAGGAACGTAGACCTATTCTGCAGTTGTGCCACAATGAACTCCAGGATATTCTGCTTGGTTGTCATGAGTGTTAGTGTAATTTGTAAGTGTACTGGTAAGTTTAGCGTTTATTTCTTTATTTAAAGGCATACATGTATTTATTTGATATACATTTAGTGTACACACTAGAGTCGAGTCTTAAATAGCTGTATCTCACTTTCGTTACAATTTATTCTCTACCTTCGAGGGAGAAAATTGTAACAAAAGTTATTTATGTTTTAAAAACATTTTCCATTTTGGGATTTGCGTACAGTGTTAAATGTTTATGTTTTGACAAATATTTCTTTATGAAATAGCAATATTTAGTTTGTGTTACCGTCACACCATATCAGAAATGAATTAAATGCACTATATATAACCATGCTACGTTAAAAAAATATATTTGATATGTAATTATAATCGTTAAAAAGTCTTTGTTAGTCGATAAGATCTTAAAACGTGCAGCAAACTCAGGAATGTCCCTTTAATGCATTTGTGGGCATCGAAATGTTTTGATACATCTACTAGCCAATATGATAGTAACTACCACATATTCAAATTCGTATAATATAGTTCGAAACGTGTTTCATTTGGATGCACATTCGGTCTTGGTAAGCTATGGCATAGTTGTGCTTGCTTTTACTGGCTGTGCGCGATTCACCTAGCAAACAAAGAAGATCTTCCTACTTTATATCAAGATTAAGCATTAAAGGAGATGGCTACCTACATCCATAATATTACCACTGTTAAGAGATTTCCCACCTGAAACGTTTACCTTTGCATTGCAATCACTGTCAGTGACGTATCGAACCTTTCTAAAAAAACCCCAGTTATTATATATACTACTCAAAAGAATTTAAGGGTCAGACGATATTTTCGACATTATTTTCTGAATGTCAATTATATTAGCTAGACCATAATGTCACGCATGGTATCGTTCCATTTTGACGAAAGTGGGTCTAAGCAACCCATCAATGAATTAAAATCCACTGTCATTGACACTGTCGACTAGTTCTAATGGCGAAAACATGCTTACATTTGCACGTAAATTAGGGCGAAAGCGAAAGATCTGCTAAGTGCCCATAACTTGCTTTTTCACAAAGCGCTTCATTTGCACGCTTTGCACGTGTATTCCATGTTCCCAATGCTGAATTTCCGTATAATTGGAGCTTGCGTTCGCGTACGGTGCACACTCCAAATTCAACAATGGTATGACGTCAACTGACTATCGAAGATCGAGGAAGGGCTATTGCTTGGCTTCAGGATGGCAATACGCAAAGAAATGTTACTCTGAGACTTGGTGTCAGCCAGAGTGTCGTTGGCCGACTGTGGCAACGGTACCAAGCAACGAATTCTGTTCGAAATCGTCCACGTTCGGGAAGACCCCGAAGCACTACAAATAGAGAGGACCGCTACATCACCAATATGGCTCTACGTCAACGCACAACCACTGCACGCCGATTACGTGACAATCTGCGGACTGCGACTGGAACTCGAGTGTCTGATCAAACCATACACAATCGTCTGAGAGCCAATAATCTACGCTGCCGTCGCCAGGCTGTTCGACCACCACTCCTACCACGTCACAGAACGGCCAGACGTCACTGGTGCACACTTCATCTGCGGTGGCAACGTGTTCAGTGGGGTCGAGTGATGTTCACTGATGAGTCCAGGTTTAGTCTCCAGTTCAACGACGGTCGGGATCGTGTCTACAGACGTCCTGGGGAGCGCTTCGCTGACGTTAACGTTAGACAACGTCACCGGTTCGGTGGTGGCAGCGTCATGGTGTGGGGCGGCATCTCTATCCACCACAGGACCCCCCTCTATGTGGTGGATGGCAATGTGAATGGAATCCGCTATCTGAATGAGATTATCCGGCCGTTGGTTCTCCCAGGCCTTCAGCAGATTGGCGGCGGGGCAGTTCTGCAGGATGACAATGCCAGACACCACCGCGCCAGGGTGGTAACGGACTTTCTCAGACAACAAGGTATCGCCAGGATGGATTGGCCAGCATATTCGCCTGACTTGGCCCCAATAGAGCACCCCTTGGGACGAATTAGGCAGGAGAGTTCGGGATAACCATGCCCCTCCGGCCAACCTTCATGATCTGGGTCAACTTCTTATGGCAGAGTGGCAGGCCATTCCCCAAAAGTTCTTCAGACGTCTGATCAACAGCATGAGGCAACGATGTGTCGAGTGTATTCGCACCAGGGGTGGATTCACACACTATTAAACGAATGTTCTAATGTGTAAAATCCATGTTTGACAACCTTCAACTTTGACAGCATGTCATGTGACTTTCTTGTATACAGTGACGTTTATTTGTGGGTTTTTGTAAATATGGAACAATAAATTAAATTTTTGGTGTAGTTTACATCATCAATCTAATACACTCTGATACTTATTTGGTTATAACTTTTTGACCCTTAAATTCTTTTGAGTAGTAATATATAGACGTACGGTATCTGTTGACGGTGAATAGTCCGATATGGAGGTAAAATGCTAACTAGCAGCTTCCCTGAAATACGTTAACTGTCATATTAGAATCCATAGTATAGCTAGAGCTTGGATAGATACTAAAAGGCAAAAGTTAGTGTGACACACAAAAGACAAAGATAATTGATGATAAGTGTTTACTGCCGTGTATGGAACATTATAACATGGAAAGAGAAATGTCTGAAGGTATGGAAACGAGCAATAGTCCATGAAAAGGGCGCACCTGCCATATGCAAATGAGCCACATCACTAGAGGGGGTCCAGAGCAAAGTTCACACAGTCAGTGGCGAGTGTGTCCACCTTGAGCATTGATGCAGGCCTGACATCGTCGTCTCATTGAGGCCACTAAACGCTGGAGAAAGAGATGGTACGGGCTGTCGGGTTTTTTCTGACTTCTGGACTTCTGAAGGCTGCACAGAGTGTCAATGATTTGTGACTGAATGTCTGGCCTTTTATGGTGAACACTGGACAGCATTTCTCCCGAAGATTCCATGTTTCTTGCACAAAGTATGCAATCGCTACAACAAAAGCTTGGTTGCATTTGTTTGAGCTGTTTCATGCACATTTTCTCTGGTTTACATCCACAAATCCATTTACAAATGTATTACTCCAAACAATCCATGTCACAATAACTTTTGCCTTTGAGTATATTGCACTAGTCCGACATTGTGTCAAACATGATGCAGGGGACAACATAATTTAGAATGTGTTCACTTATCTGAGTATGAGTTTCCCGGTGTACGGAATCAAAGGTATCCATGTCAACTCTTTGGATTTTTTCAACATCACGCATACGTTTGCTGTACATTTGCGCTCTGAACTGGAACTATTACATTAATTAATTTTTTTTTTTAAACATGTTTGCCGCACTGCACTCGCGCCCTGCTGTTCACACCAAATCCGAACTTTTACGGTGCAAAACGAAAATGGTTTTGAAGTTACTTCATTCAATCATTCACAGAAATCGGGGCGGGAAGTAACCCAATGGTAAAGTGTTCGCTTGATGCGCGGTCGGTCAAGGATCGATCCCCGTCGGGCTATTTCTTGTTCCAGCCAGTGTTCCACAACTGGTGTAACTAAGGCCGTGGTATGTACTGTCCAGTCTGTGGTATGGTGCATATAAAAGATTCCTTGCTGCTAATCGAAACGAGTAGCCCATGAAATGGCGACAGCGGGTTTCCTCTCTCAATATGTCTGACGCCATATAACCGTAAATAAAATGTGTTGAGTGCGTCGTTAAATAAAACATTTCCTTCGTTTATTCATTCACAGAGGGACGGGATGTAGCCCAGTGGTAAAGCGTTCGCTTGATGCGCGGTGGGTCTGGGATCGATCCCCGTCGGTGGGCCCATTGGGGTATTTCTCGTTTCAGCCAGTGCACCACGACTGGTATATCAAAGGCCGTGGTATCAGCTATTCTGTCTGTGGGATAGTGCATATAAAAGATCCCATACTACTAATGGAAAAAAAATGTAGCGGGTTTCTTCTCTATGACTGTGTCAAAATGACCATATGTTTGACATCCAATAGCCGATGATTAATAAATCAGTGTGCTCTAGTGGTGTCGTTAAACAAAACAAACTTCTTCATTCACAGAAATCGTGCGGTAAAAAGAATAACAAAAACAAAAGGAATATGGGAAACGCACTGGTAACCACACCAATCGCTGAATGACAGATTTCCGTGCGATTATCGATGCGGTGTTCTGTTTGGGTTTTTTTTTGGTTGGCAAACTGCCAGCCACATGAAACTTCTTCACGTATCTGTTGATTTCTTGGGATTTCACAATTCAAAACATGTAAACATGAAGCAATGACCGTGTGCGTTCGGAACTGCTTGCTCTGCTGGAATAGCTGCTGTTAAAGCGCGGTTTTTGGTGTGAACGTCCCTTTAATGAGCTCCGGTGAAAAATGATTGAATGTGTAACAAAACCTCAGCACGATAGATGCAGCAGCTGGTGTCCTCCCATTTTGCCTACAACCCACTTTGCCTACACTCAGTTTGCCTACAACCCACTTTGCCTACACGCAGTATGAAAAGATGCCATCCCCAGTTAAAAGTGGAGCATTCCATGTATGGTCCCTATGTATAAAAATAACATGACAAAATAATATACTCTTCAAAAAAAGAAACGCAAAAGGGTACAAATGGGTTATAACTCCGATTTTATGTTTCCTACCGGTTCATGCTTTGTGAATATAAGGTCATTGCATGTCCCAAACACATTCCCACGGTTACATTCGATAAAACGCAGCTACTGTACAATAAAGTTCCAAAATGTGAATATTCGCAAAAACGCAGCCACGTGCAAACCATGTCACCACTGCACGTGCGTTGTCTGCACGTACAACATGAACACCGACAGTATAAAAGTGCAGGGTGTTCGCTTGCCTGGCCTCTGTATCTGGCCGACAGTTGACAATCCAGGACATGCCACGTCTCAGTGAACCGCAGAGAAACAATGCCATCGGCCGACTAGACGCAGGCGAATCCAGAACGGCCGTTGCCAGGGCATTCCATGTGTCCCCAAGCACCATCTCCAGACTGTGGGACCGTTACCAGCAACATGGATCAACACGTGACCTCCCTAGATCCGGTCGACCACGGGTCACTACCCCCGGGCAGGACCGCTACATCCGGGTACGCCACCTTCGGGAACGATTGACTACTGCCACCTCCACAGCCGCAGCAATACCAGGTTTGCGCAGGATATCCGACCAGACCGTACGGAACCGCCTACGTGAGGTAGGAATTCGTGCCAGACGTCCAGTTCGAGGTGTCATCTTAACACCACAACACCGTCGACTCCGACTGCAGTGGTGCCAGATTCATCGACAATGGCCTCAACTGCGATGGAGACAGGTGTGGTTCAGTGACGAGTCCCGATTTCTGCTCCGACGTCATGATGGAAGATGTCGCGTGTATAGGCGTCGTGGTGAACGTTATGCGGCAAACTGCGTGCAGGAAGTGGACAGATTCGGCGGGGGTAGTGTCATGGTGTGGGCAGCCATCTCACACACTGGCAGAACTGACCTGGTCCACGTGCAGGGCAACCTGAATGCACAGGGCTACATTGACCAGATCCTCCGGCCACACATCGTTCCAGTTATGGCCAACGCCAACGCAGTGTTCCAACATGACAACGCCAGGCCTCACACAGCACGTCTCACAACGGCTTTCCTACAGAACAACAACATTAATGTCCTTCCTTGGCCATCGATATCACCGGATTTGAACCCAATTGAGCATCTATGGGACGAGTTGGACCGACGCCTCCGACAGCGACAACCACAGCCCCAGACCCTGCCCGAGCTGGCAGCAGCCTTGCAGGCCGAGTGGGCCACCATCCCCCGGGACGTCATCCGTACTCTGGTTGCTTCAATGGGTAGGCGGTGCCAGGCAGTTGTCAACACACGCGGAGGCCACACCCGGTATTGACTCCAGATGACCTTGACCTTGGTGGTGTGTCCTATCACTTACTCACAATGGACTAGAGTGAATTGTGAACAATCCTGCAACATTTGGTAATTATCGGACTCACCATTCAATAATTAAATCAATTCTCCAAATGTTACGACAATGTGGTTTTGCGTTTCTTCTTTTGAAGAGTATATGACAAACACATATTTTATTATAAAACCGATTAACATCACACAACAAAAACAATTAAACTATAAAATGACCTCACAAATATTCAACAAATATTTTGTACTAAGTTGAAGTTTAATCCTATATCAAAGAATCATGAAGGCCATTTCACTTTGATCACATATTAAAGATCACAGCATGGGATCATTGGACTAATACTAATCACCATAAAGAGCATGAAATCACCTTTGTGCAACTAAGCTCCAATTACATTACTTATGTTCATTATAGTCTTAATTGTTTATGTAATACAATATTTTTATATTGGTTTAAGACACAAAATAATAGGTATTGTCCCACTATGAACTGGGGATGTCACTTTTTCACATTGTAGGCAAACTGAGTGTAGGCATACTGGGTTGTAGGCAAAATGGGTGGGAACCCATCAGCTATTGGGTGTCAAACAAAGGGACGCACATGAAAGAATCGATTGTAATTCTCAATATAAAAATTCAAAAGTTAGATTAAAATATCGTAAAGAGTTGTGAACTAAAACTGTTTTGTATTTTGTAGTGATTTTGTTTTCGTCTCAAATAAAAACTCGACATTGGCAAACCAAATAATAAATATCTCAGAATTAGTTTAAAAGGCCATTTTCTCTTTGGCTTATATAATATTGGCCTCAAATTCTTGTTTTAGGGTCCTCTAATTACACCTAGTTAATCAGTAATTGTTTAAACGTTATTTGATATAGTAACATCGATGAACATGACTACAGACATTGATAATAAGGGTTATGCTTGCAAATATGCATCTTCTCGTGCCAAGGTACCGTTCCGTATAGTATACTGCATTTCGTATTACGCTATAGATAAGGAATGGAACCTTCGCTAGCGAAGATAGCACATGTGATGGTTATTAATGAATGTATGGAAATTTATGTATGTATATATAGATGTGTGTATACGTATGTGTCTGTGTATGCATGGGCGGGACGTAGCCCAGTGGTAAAGCATTCGCTTGATGCGCGGTCGATCTAGGATCGATCCCCGACGGTAGACCCATTGGGCTATTTCTCTTCCCAGCCAGTGCTCCACAACTGGTGTAACAAAGGCCGTGGTATGTACTATCCTGTCTGTGGGATGGTGCATGTAAAAGATCCCTTGCTGCTAATCGAAAAGAGTAGCCCATGAAGTGGCGACAGTGGGTTTCCTCTCTCAATGTCTGTGCGGACCTTAGCCATATGTCCGACGCCACATAACCGTAAATAAAATGTGTTGAGTGCGTCGTTAAATAAAACATTTCCTTCCTTCCTGTGTATGTATATAGGTACATATATGTTTGCACACTACAATATATGCGTGTATGTATGTACGTTTGCATGTGTGTGTGTGTGTGTGTGTGTGTGTGTGTGTGTGTGTGTATGTGCAGTCCTTTTCATGAGGTGGGGGATATATAGACGTCACGGACTCTAAAACTCAACCTTCAAACCCAACTCCGACGGCCCTGTTACTGAAGTGTTATCTGTTTCAATGGTATATGCCTGTTTTGTTCCCAGGTCTACCATCTCGCCGTACGACGTATCCGACGACTCCCGGGCCCCCCACCACAACAGCCGAGTGTAAAACAGGGGATTCCACACAACGCAATTGCTATGCCTTTTACTGTTACAACGGGCGTTGGCAGCCGTTTGAATTTATTAAAAGCGAACATTGCTGCAAAACGCATGTCCCTCCACATCCAATGTGCTATGAGATCTTCCCAGGTATGGTACAGGTACTAATGGTTGCACATTAATTACTCCATAGTTCAAGACCATTTCTATGTCAGAATATTGTCTATAGGGCAATGTGACTACTTGTTTTAGGGAGTACTCTTCCTTGACAAGTACCTTGTAAAAAAAATCAGTATGGGTCAACTACTAAAAGTTTCAGTTAAAGGGAGTGTGCTGCAATTTTTAAGATGTTATTGACTGACAACGACTTTTTAACGATTGTAATTACATATCAAATATATTTTTCTGCATGAAATGTTAGTGGCTGTATATTAAACGTGTTTCTGATCGTTCTAGTATTTGTACTAGGTTAAATTTCATTTTATTTCCTAGAATTTATTTTTCGTACGTACGAAATTATTTCAAGAGAAAATCCAGTTTGGGCTTCTTACAAATATTAAGACGACCAGAAACACATTGCATATACAGACACCGATATTCTAAACAAGAAAATATATTTAATATGTAAGTTTAATCGTAGAAATATTTTATTAGTCGGAAACATCTTACAATGCAGCAAACTCAGGAATGTCCCTTTAAGGTGTTACAAGTAATTTCACGACATATGGTGCCTAATGTGTTGAGTTGAATTTCTCTGTTTAAAGAGTTCTGTTTTAACTAGATACTACGTCATTTGTGTTATATCAAAAACGATAGGTTTGTGTTCTTTAATTACCCCACTAGCCTCGGATAGCCGATGTATTTTTCGTGCTGGGGTGTTGTTAAACATTTATTCATTCCACTAGCATCGGTGTGGTTAAACCATCGGACATAAGGCTGGTAGGTACAGGGTTCTCAGCCCGGTACCGGCTCCCATCCAGAGCGAGTTCTAATGACTGAGTGGGTAGGCGTAAGACCACTACACCCTCTTCTTGCTCACTAACCACTAACAATTAACAACTAACCCACTGTCCTGGACAGACAGTCCAGATAGTTGAGGTGTGTGTGCTCGGGACAGCGTGCTTGAACCTTAATTGAATATAAGCACGACAATAAGTTGAAATAAATGAATGTAATGAATAATGATACCACTAGAACATATTGATTTATTAATCGTCGGCTATTGGGTGTCAATCATTTTATAAGTCTCACATATAGTGTGGATGACACACACACACACAAACACACACACACACACACACACGCACACACAGATATACAACACATACAACACTCACACTCACATTCACACTCTCACACTCTCTCTCTCTCTCTCTCTCTCTCTCTCTCTCTCTCTCTCTCTCTCTCTCTCTCTCTCTCTCTCTCTCTCTCTCTCTCTCTCACACACACACACACGCACACACAGATATACAACACATACAACACTCACATTCACACTCACACTCTATCTCTCTCACACACACACACTCACACACACACACACACACACACACACACACACACACACACACACACACACACACACACACACACACACACACACACACAAATACAAACCCAAGATTTCAGCTTTAAAAACAAATACAGTACAGGTCGTTTGGTTAAATAGTCTCGTTATCTTTCAGAACTTGGAAGTACGCCATCCTGGATTGGTTAGAAAAGGTGTGTGTATGTATCTATTAAGAGATAACACATAATCACGGTTTGCTTAATAAAACGAATATTCAATTCTCTTCATATATTGGTGTGGGTGTTTTGTGTTTTTTCATCGAGTTTCAGAGCTGATTTTCTAATTGCTTTGTTTTATTTCGTTTTATATTTTGTAGTAAAACATTCTGTGATAAAAACTCGACATTCGCAAATCAAATAATAGTTTCCACCAAAATACGAAAAAAAATCCTTTTTACTTAGAAAAGCCCACTTTCTGTATATCTGGAAAATACTTACATAAGTGTTCTTGGATGCTTGGGTTACGACTCCCTAGTCACTTTAGACCATGAAAAAGAAAGCCAATGCAATTTGTGTTCTTTAACGACACCACTAGAGCACATTGATGAAAAAGAAAGCCAATGCAATTTGTTTTCTTTAGCGGCACCACTAGAGCACACTGATGAAAAAGAAAGCCAATGCAATTTGCTTTCTTTAACGGCACCACTAGAGCACATTGATGAAAAAGAAAGCCAATGCATATTCATGCCGTACAATAATTGTTAATCGTTTTACTTTAAAACGAAAACAAAATTAAAGTTTGATTTCTTTAACGGCACCACTGTAGCACATTGACGAAAAAGAAAGCCAATGTCATGTCATACAATAATTGTTAATCGTTTTAGTTTAAAAATCACAAAATTAAATTTTGTTTTCTTTAACGACACCACAAGAGTACATTGATTTATTAATCATTTGTTATTGGATATTAAACATTTAGTAATTTTTACATATAATCTTAAAGAGGAAACCCGCTACATTTTCACATTAGTTGCAAGGGACCCTTTTATATGCACCATCCCACAAACAGGATAGCAAATACCACGGCCTTTGATATACCAGTCGTGATGCACTGGCACCGGCCTCGGAGGCGTAGTGGTTAGGCCATCGGTCTACAGGCTGGTAGGTACTGGGTTCTGCTCCCAGTCGAGGCATGAGATTTTTAATCCAGATACCGACTCCAAACCCTGAGTGAGTGCTCCGCAAGGCTCAATGGGTAGGTATAAACCGCTTGCACTGATCAGTGATCCATAACTGGTTCAACAAAGGCCGTGGTTTGTGCTATCCTGCCTGTGGGAAGCGCAAATAAAATATCCCTTGCTGCTAATCGGAAAGAGTAGCCCATGTAGTGGCGACAGCGGGTTTCCTCTCAAAATCTGTGTGGTCCTTAACCATGTCTGACGCCATATAACCGTTAATAAAATGTGTTGAGTGCGTCGTTAAATAAAACATTTCTTTCTTTCTGATGCACTGCAAACCAAAACTATTTCTATAGCATTTTGCGTCACTTTGATGGAATTAAAGGTCAAGGCGTTGCAATTAAATGACATGAGCAGACTGTTGCTTTCTGTTTAATTTATTACAGTGTGTTTTGTTTAACGACACCACTAGAGCACATTGATTTATTAATCATCGGCTATTGGATATCAACCATTTGGTAATTTTCACATAGTCTTAGAGAGAAAACCCGCTACATTTTTCCATTGGTAGCAAGGAATGTTTTATATGCACCATCCCACAGACAGGATAGCACATACCACGGCCTTTGATATACCAGTCGTGGTGCACTGGCTGCAACGAGAAAGAGTCCAATGGGCCAAGCGACGGGGATCGATACTACACCGACCGCGCATCAGGCAAGCACTTTACCACTGACCTACACCCCGCCCCTAGAACGTTAGAAGTGCACACACATCAAAACGCAAGTGAAAATTGTATCTTAAAATGTACAGCTTTAATATCACATCGTGGTTTACAACGTTTGATACAAAGACATCACACCTCTGGGATACGTCCCGCCCGGTATGATTTATATGAAATAAGAATCCAGTATGACTGTTACGTTGGTATATGTAGAAGCAGCACGTACGATGTGATGATTTCATTTGAACAAACAAGAATCAGTTTTCAACATTATCGTGTGGGCTGAAATGCCGTGAAAAATCATGATCATGGCACATTGTTTAACTGTTTTTCACGAATCTAACCTGCGAAGTTTACGCCGACGAAGAACGTTTTGTAATCTGGCAACCGAGAGTTTAGCCAGTTAGTTGGCTTGCTCTAAAAGTACAGGCGTCCTCTTTTTGTGTGTGTGAAACTAATGTTTGCATTGTATGAGAAAGCGGGGAAGGAAGGAAGGAAATGTTTTATTTAACGACGCACTCAACACATTTATTTACGGTTATATGGCGTCAGACATATGGTTAAGGACCACACATATATTGAAGGAGGAAACCCGCTGTCGCCACTTTATGGGCTACTCTTTTCGATTGGCAGCAAAGGATATTTTATATGCACCATCCCATAGACAGGATAGCACATACCACGGTCTTTGATGTACCAGTCGTGGTGCACTGGCTGGAGCGAGAAATAGCCCAATGGGCCCACTGACGGGGATCGATCCTTAACCGACCGCGCATCAAGCGGGCGCTTTATCCCTGGGCTACGTCTCGCCCTCCCCCCCCCCCCCCAAAAAAAAAAAAAAAAAAAAGGCGGGGTAAAATAAACTTAATTTGGTTAAAGTTAAAGTTTGTTTTGTTTAATGAGACCACTAGAGCACATTGATTTATTAATCATCGACTATTGGTAATTATGACATATAGTCTTAGAAAGGAAACACGCTACATTTTTCCATTAGAAGTAAGGGATCTTTTATATGTACCATCCCACAGATATGATAGCACATGCCACGGCCTTTGATATACCAGTCGTGGTGCACTGGCTAGAGCTAGACATAGCCTAATGATCCCACCGATGGGGATTAATTTGGTCAAAATCACAATCATGTGTGCCCAGGACACCGTGCTTGAACCTTAAGTGGATATAAGCACGAAACAAGTTGAAATAAATAAAATTATACTATCGAATATGTATTTATTTAGTTCATCTTTTCTTCACTGTATATTTCTGTATGTCTGGAAAAGACATTATTGTCCTTCGATTCTTGTGTTACGAGCCCCTAGTCACTTTAGCGAAGGTACGACCATGAACAAGAAAGCCAATACATCTTCATGCCATACAACAATTGTTAATCGTGTTAGTTTAAAACGAAAACAAAATTAAATTTTGTTTTCTTTAACGACACCAAAATAGTACATTGATTTATTAATCATTTGCTATTGGATGTTAAACATTTGATAATTTTGACATATAGTCTCAGAGAGAAAACCCGCTACAGTTTCACATTAGTTGCAAGGGACCTTTCTATATGCACCGTCACACAGGCAGGATAGTAAATACTACGGCCTTTGATATACCAGTCGTGATGCACTGGAAAACCAAAAACAAATTCGTATAGCATTTTGCGTCACTTTGATGAAATTAAAGGTCAAGGCGTTGCAATTAAATGACATGAGCAGAATGTTGTTGTCTGTATAATTTATTAAAGTGTGTTTTGTTTAACGACACCACTAGAGCATATTTGGTAATTTTCACATACAGAGAGGAAACCCGCTACGTTTTCATTAGCAGCAAGGGATGTTTTATGTGCACCATCCCACAGACAGGATAGCACATACCACGGCCTTTGATATACCAGTCGTGGTGCACTGGCTGCAACGAGAAATAGCCCAATGGACCAACCGACGAGGATCGATACTACGTCCCGCCCCTAGTGTGTAAGAAGTGCACACCTATCAAAACTTAAGTCACAATTGTACGTTTAAAATGTAGTTTTAATATCATATCGTATGATTTATATGAAATAAGAATCCAGTATGACTGTTACGTTGGTATATGTAGAAGCATCATGTACTAAGTGATGATTTCATTTGAACAAACAGGAATCAGTTTTCAACATTATCGTGTGGGCTGAAATGCCGTGACGTCTTGCAAATCATGATGTGGCACCTTGCTTAACAGTTTTGTACGAATTTAACCTGCGAGGTTTACGACGACCGAGAACGTTTTGTTGTAATCTGGTAACCGATAGTTTAGCCATTTAGTTGATTTGCTCTAAAAGTACAGTCGTCCTCTTTGTGTGTGTGTGTGTGTGTGTGTGTGTGTGTGTGAAACTAACGTTTGCATTGTATGAAAAGGCGGGGGAAAATAAACATAATTTGGTTAAAGTACAAGTTTGTTTCGTTTTACGACATCACTAGAGCACATTGATTTATTAATAATCGGTTATTGGTAATTTTGACATATAGTCTTAAAACCCGCTACATTTTTCTATTAGTAGGAAGGGATCTTTTATATGCACCATCCCACAGACATGATAACACATACCACGGCCTTTGATATACCGGTCGTGGTGCACTGGCTAGAGCGAGAAATAGCCTAATGGTCCCACCGAGCCGGTACTTGGTTGCGAACCCAATACTCACCAGCCTTATGTTCGATGACTTAACCTTCACACCACCAAGGCCAGTGTTGGTGTAAATATCTCTTGATACTATTCGGAAGTACCGGTGTGGTAGTGCCGGGGTGGATGGGATGGGATGGGAATTCTATTTACGTGCCCATATCCACAGAGGTTCAGGCACGCCCACCTCGGATTTAGCCTCTCACTTCGCCAGTGACCAATTCCGGGACAGGAGGGGCCGGTGTGGAATGGAATGGAAACTGGGTTTAACGTGCCCCTATCCACAAAGGTTCAGGCACGCCCACTTCGGAATTAGCCTCTGACTTCGCCAGTGACTGACTCCGGAGCAGGGGGGTAAGTTTGAGGTGGGCAGAATTTGGAAAATAGCCAGTTAGTAGGGTCCAGCGATAACGCGGACCAAATAGCAGACACCAAGTGAGGCCGAGCTGTGATTGGCTGAATTTTGATTCCTTGGGAAACTTGTCAAAAGTCTAAGTCTGCAGTTTGAATCCAGCGAAAGCGCGGACCAAATCGTAGCACCAAGTGGGGCCAAGCTGTGATTGGCTAAGTTTCGATTCCTTGATGAAAACTTGACAAACTACGACTACAGAGAATAACTGCATCCAAAAACATGTCTGGACACTAGAATTAAAGCCAAAAGTAGTTGAGACTGCTCGGTCGAAAGATTTTTTAAGGTGATTGTGAGCAATTGAACGGGCGCCAAAATAAAGTGCGTCGGACTATTTATAAAAAAATAAACATAAGACTTTTGAACAACCAGCGAATTTTTTTTAAGTCCAACTAGCCCAAAAAAAGGAGATTGTTACCTGTCCTAGGAAAGGTTGGCGCCGCAGGACTTATGGTGAGTTGATGGTCTCTCCAGGCTTGAAGTTTGGGAGATTGGCCGAAAACAGCTCGCTGTTTCTTTTGATGGCTCCCTTGTAAATACCCCGGAGTACGATCTTTATGATGCGTTGAATTGTGGCGTTGGGCATCTCTCGGGTCAGGTAGCCTTGCCTGTAGAGACCGTCCTGGTAAGCAGTCACAAATAGGTAGTCGCTTTGTTCATCGTCGCCGTACTGGATTTGGTATTTCCCCTGTCCGGTGGGGAGTGAACGCCAATGCTGGTCTGACCAGTGACCCGTTAAGTAGGTGGTGTCCGAAAAGTCACCGATGACCGCCTTCCGGTACTTGGCTGGTAATTGGTGGCAGACGAGCGACCAGCTAAACGAGTCTCCACCTTCTCACAGAACAACCTCATTGTTCGGAAGTCAGCTTGAAAAAAAAGAAAAAGTACAGAATATAAAATATTCCTTGCTACTAATCGAAAATTTAGCGATTTTCCTCTCTAAGACTATATGTCAAAATTACCAAATGTTTGACGTCCAATAGCCGATGATTAATAAATCAATGTGTTGTAATGTTGGCGTTAAACAAAACAAACTTTACGTTAATAACGTTTCAAGCACTCTGTCCGGGATACACCATTGAGGTGCATCCATGGGCTGTCTGTCCATGACAGTGGTTTAATGGTTGACTGTTGGTGGTCAGTGAGAGAGAAATCGGTCTAGAGACCTAAATAAATGAATGTTTAACGACACCCAAGCACGAAAATTACATCGGCTATTGGGTGTGTTTAGAGTCCTTACCTCTCCCAACTGATGCCAAGTGGGAGTCCGTACAGGGATGATAATCCCATTACCTATTGTCTTAAAAGCATTATTTACACATTTACATAATAAGGTTAACGAAGATGAATATAGATATTCTGGCTGGAACGAGAAATAGCCCAATAGGCCTAGCGACTGGGATCGATCCAAGACCTACCGCGAATCAGGCGAATGCTTTAAGACTAAGCACCCGAGTAAGCAACGTATATATATATATATATATATAAATATTTCAGGCACTTTGTAAATTGACTGAGTGAATCAGAAATTGCCTGGTTTTAGACATTGATTGTAACACACACACACACACACACGCACGCACGCTCGCACACACACACACACACACACACACACGTGTGTGTGTGTGTGTGTGTATGTGTGTGTTTGTGTGTGTAATATTTATACTAATAAAAATATGTTTTATATTATGAATAGTATTTAAGAGGTTTAGTAAAAATGTAAATATCAGTTAATCCCATACATTGTACCTGGAAGTCTTTAGCGGCATATAAATCTCATTTACTATCAGTACATAGATTAAAGATCCGGTTTTTTTGTCAATATGTAGGTTAACTATTCAATGTAATCTGAACGAGAAAACGGTTATAGAGATCAAAGTGTGTGTGTATGTGTGTGTGTGTGAGTGAGAGAGAGAGAGAGAGAGAGAGAGAGAGAGAGAGAGAGAGAGAGAGAGAGAGAGAGAGAGAGAGAGAGAGAGAGAGAGAGAGAGAGAGAGAGAGAGAGAGAGAGAGATGCAAACAATGAAAGTTCGTTTTGTTTTCTTCTTTATTTTAACCGACATCCTAACGTTTACAATCCAGGTCACTTGTACAACAACAAAAAACATGAAATTCGAACGTTGTCAGATAACTAGATAAACTAGTGATTGCTATATTTGGACGATAATAACTATAAATGTAACGATTCGGCAAAGTGAAAAAAAGTACATTAATTGTGTCTCACTAGACATCTATAAACAAGACAGCCATGGAATAACACACTACACAGCGTTATTAATCCCATTATTCTCCGTTACACAAAGAAAGACTATATACGGAAGCGTGTAACCAACGTTATTTAAATATGTTGACATAAGCTGATATCAAGATGCCGTATAGGCAGAATGTCTACTAAGGGAGACCACTTTATTTGTGTAGGTAAATAAAGATTCCACGAGTGAGGACCCTTACGTGTCAGTTGTTGTATTATCCAAGATAAAGATGTTTATGTTACAGTGTGTTTTAAAAAAGTGTTTAACGACACCACTAGAGCACATTGATGTTTTAATTATAATTATCAGCTATTGAACATTTAGTAATTTTGACATATAGTCTTAAAGAAAAACACGCTACATGTTTTCCATTAGTAGAAAGGATCTATTATATGCACCATTACACAGACAGGATAGAACATTCCACAACCTTTGCTATACCAGTCGTGTTGCACATGCTGGAAAAAGAAATAGCCCAATGGGCCTACCGCCTGGGATCGATCTTACACCGACTGCGCATCAGGCGAACACTTTGCCACTAATCTATGTCCCGCCCCTAGTGTGTTAGAAGT
This sequence comes from Gigantopelta aegis, assembly GCF_016097555.1. Classification (NCBI taxonomy): domain Eukaryota; kingdom Metazoa; phylum Mollusca; class Gastropoda; order Neomphalida; family Peltospiridae; genus Gigantopelta; species Gigantopelta aegis. The sequence continues at coordinate 79,690,295 of NC_054706.1, read as the reverse complement.
GCACACCTATCAAAACGTATGACAAAATTGTATCTTAACATGTACAGCTTTAATATCACATCGTGGTTTACAGCATTTGCAAAAAGACATCATAACAATCTACAGACTATGCGTAATCTTGTCTATTTTAATTGAGTTGTTTGTTGGAGAAATATATTGGTTTTGGGGCTGCTCTTTTCTTTCAGGTAATACTCTTTTCTTTCAGGTAATGGAAGACACTAAATCCATCGTGGCCTGTGTCACATCTAGTTATGAATTAGAATCATATGCCGAACTGAACTAAATCAGTCACCTACAGTTTGTCAAGACAAACTAACACAATTAAAATTTGATGAGCTTGTGACCGACACGGATTTTAAAAACACAGACTTGACATATACAGATGACAAATTGGAGGATGCACCGGCGGGTAACCAGGAAGAGATCTTTACCACTCTAAAGTTGCAATACCTGATGGATAATCTGAAAGACATTAGCACGAAAACATAAAAAGATCTAGATCACCCATGTCGGTTGAGGTACCAACAACAAGACCTCGTCACGACAGCATGCTCCTAAATGCAGAAGAATTTGATGATCGGTTATATTCAAGGACAAATGCTGTTGACAACCAATAATCGAATAAAGAAATAGATGGACAATTTTCAGAGAAGCTCTTTGAGCCGTGGCCTGCCGAGGACACCGGAAATGGATATAGACACAGTCGAGGTGGAAGAGCTGACCAAAATATGCTTGGAAGATGGCAAAGGGTTAACCTGTTCCACCTGCGGGAAATTATTTCGACATATGCCAGCACTTAGAAGGCAAGAAATGACGTGAAACAAAAGAACTGACGATACACCACATTCTAAAAAAAAATTAATAATCAAGAATTCGAAATAATTCGTATTCAGCGTCACCACTACTCGTGAAGAAGCAACGATCCATCGACCAGTATGGAGGTCTTATAGCTGTTAACAACTACAACCATCGACATCCGACTCCATACAAAATAGGTGAAAACGCTTTAAAAACATGGCATAATGAGCGCCTGTAACGAAGTGTTGTTGTTCATCACCAGAACCTCAGCAACCATATAATAGTCGTATTAGAAAGAGTGGATTAACTAAACACCGATACCATTTTTAAAATAATAGAGAAATATCTCAAAAGCAATGATACCTTGGTTTTGGGCTGGTACACAAATACAATTTTGATCATGGCATACGGCTTTCTCATTCAGATGTGTGATGTATGACTCAACACTACATATACCATATTAATCTGTATTCTCTATTCTTGGTCTAGATTCTCGATCACCTTTTGAAGTTCGGCTACACAAAATGTCCTTTCAATGGCATTACCACCCTAGTCTTTGATAGCTTATACATATCCTTACCGTAAGATTAGAATCGTCTTCTATGGTAAATAAATACCCAGACAATATTTTGTGATATTCCCAATCGAATATATCTCTAAGATGACTGATTCTGATCGTGCCATCCTCTTTAAACGTGAATTTGTATTTTGTTGAGGGCAGGGTTTTTTTTTTTTTTATGGCATATTAGGATAACCTTACTTCATCTACGTTGGTTTTGTCAACACTACGTGGGGAGGGGAGATGGGTGACCTACGAATACAATGTTGCGTGCGATTATAACTCTGGACGGTGTTGTCTAGCAGGTCGAAATACCCGTGTGAAAAGTATTTTAACATGTACCTATATAACGCATTTGTATGGTCTTGATAACACGCTCCACATAGTTGGGTTTTGTTTCGTTTCAAGAAAACAATTGAATGACACCGTTTTCTTTAAAGAACTGGTTTGTTATTTGTGTTTTGTATTCAGATTCCCACAGTTCTGTGAGAGACTTGACGGTCGACGTGGCCATTTAGATCGAGGTGGATAGACCCAAAGATATCTTACAATGCAGCAAACTCAGGATTGTCCCTTTTGTGATTAATGACTATGAACACATATGTCACCCCGTCCTTATATTTGGCTGAGGTAACACTGTCCTTCAACTCAGACTGCCAGTGACTGTCTAATCCTTGTAAAAAATACTCGATGCGTGGGAATTTCTTTTGCTCCTGAATAGTCATGATGTACGTTTCTTTCGATCTCAAATATTGTTCGATTCGAGATAGCGTAATATTGAATTTACCTTCATATTCTACAGTCATATACAATTTATCTGGACCCTACAAACTTGCTACATGTATGAGATCGTAGTAAACGGAGTACAAGTAATCTTGTGAATGATGTAATGTTCTACTATACCTACATCTATTATACTATTTATACCCTCGTAAACAAAGGGAAGAAACCTGGCATATTCTGAAATTGATTTAATACCTACAGACACATGATTCAAATTATTATATCTAACAAACAAATTTTAAGACATCTATATCTTGAAGAAATAGACATCTCGGGGAGTATCTATAATGCTCCATCACTGGATCGTCATTCTTCCACTGAAAGACATGTACCCAGTAGCAAAAACACATGAAAGCATGTGGTATCATGTATAATAAAACCCAGGCTTGGCAAGATCCCTTGGTAGCTGATGTAATTGTAGAGGCCAACGATTATACGTTAACAGTCTAGTGTATGTTCCACGCATTACTAAACGGTGACACAGATTGCAGACCAGGGCCCCGTTCCACGAAGCGATCGTAGCACTACTATCGCCGTAAATATCTACCATCGAAATCGTTTTTATCTACGATCGCCAACCCATTCCATAACGCGGCGTACCTTACTATCGTCCTAAATTGCAATGAACATTTACAATTGGTACGAGGCAATTGTAAGCCACTAACATAAATGTCAAATGGCAGTTAGAATCGATGATGCTTTGACCATATTCTAAGAAGGGTACTAACTTTTTGTTTAAAAATGGATCCAATATATACCAAATACACTTTATTAAATTCAGCGTTCGGTGAAAAACATTCTAGGCCATACGACCTTCACACGAAAATACGGGAGATTACTCTCATGTCTTATGCATTCGGCAATAATTGCTTAGCAAATAAAGTGACAAAGTTGCATCATGGATGTCCGATGTCCATCAATACATCCAAGATGTTCATAAAAGTCGGTAACCAATTTATTATTTAACAAATTCGCACTTCTTCGCAAAGAAGATTTTAATATTTAAAAGGGCACTTACGACTACCGTTACCTAACTTAGATTGCTGTGTGGAACGGCTATAAAGTTTACGTGTGTCAGTCGTAAAACTCGCCGTAAGTCACTACAATTAACCGTAGCTACGATTATTTCGTACAACGGGGCCCTGTTTGTCTTCGTCGCTGATGCTGCTAGAGCTGGTGTTGTCATTATTTCTCGAACACCTCGATGTCATCTGTTTTGTTCCAGGTAGACAGCAACAAGACACAAAAATGTGACAATTATAAAACTTAGCAAACATGGTTGTTCTCTTTGAGTTCTCAAAAACGAATGCAAATATACTATCTAGAATCGTTGCACTGATGGCAACCAGTTACAATGCAGGAATTCAGTTTGGTTTTGATGATACTCTGGCATGGCACAAGTTATTATTGACTTCAGTTCTGGCACAATATTTTCGATAATTTTAAAACATTCTTTCACTTTTGCCGCTGATCGAGGTGAAGCAAAATACAAGCCTTGTTGGCTTGACTGTATCATGACACCACCACCACTGCCTAATTAATCATGTTCACACCAGAAATGTTTTATCCCTACTAGCATATAAGCTAGTTTCCAAATAATCAGATGCCGTCTTGTCAGTCTCTTGCTTTAGATAGTACAAAAACCAAATAACTTCCGGCTGGGTCAAAGTTCGAGGTTCAACTTTTGATAAAGAAGTTAACACCACAAGTCCATTGGTTGATGATAAATGTGAGTGTGTTTCAAGTAACCTTGTGTTTGAAACATGTATGGGGTACCTGTAAAAAAAGTACTAAAATTTTGTGCGGAACTAGGGTAGTCATAGACGCTACCCATTATCTCTGAAATGAACAGCTTGACCCCAATTTGTTTTTGATTCACTTTAAGTGTGAGGTGTGGTAGTATTTATATCCGTGGTGTTTATGTCGATTGATACGCTGTATGTAGGAGTTTTAGCCACATAATATTATGTTACTTTTGTCGTCTATGGGATTTGATTTGGTAGTATACACTCAATAGCACATATTCAGTGCATAATAAAAAAAATATTACGATTTTGTCATTTAATTTAATTAAACTATACTGATTGATTAATTAGCCGTCACTCGACCATGCAAGTCCACAATGACCTTGACCTTGACAACAATCACTGTACATGACTGAATGGTGTTTGAGTCAAAGTTAGCACTGAGAAAAAGTTGGTTTTGGCCTATAATTCATACTGTAAATATTTGAATACTTTCTGTTTACATGGAATTTAACTTGCCATATACAACTGCTCTTAAATATGATAATATATCTAGGCAACTTGAACTTACATTTCAATAGCAATTTATTTTTATATTAAAAAATAGCTAGCTTCCAAATGATCAAATGCCTTCTTTTCAGTCCCTTGCTTTAGGTAGTACTAAACCAAATAATTTCCGGCTAGGTCAAAGTTCGAGGTTCAACTTTTGACAGAGAAGTTAACACCACAAGTCCTGTGATTGGTGATAAATGTGTGTGTTTGTTTCATCTATGCAAAAATGTATGCAATTTTATTTCATCTAGTACCACTGTGTTAAGTAACCGTGTGCTCGAAACATGTATGAGTTACCTGTAAAAAAAAAAAAAGTTCCAAACTTTTGTGCGGAACTAGGATAGTCATAGACGCTACCTGTTATCTTTGAAATAAGCAGCTTGACCCCCACGTTTTTCTGATTCACTTAAGGGTGAGGGGTGGTAGTATTTATACTCATGGTGTTTATGTCGATTGATACGCTGCAGGTAGGAGTTTTAACCACATATGTTACTATTGTCGTCTGTGGGATTTGATTTGATAGTATACATCCTTTAAGGCTGTTTTTCTCTTCAATCTGATGGGTACATGGAGATAGTTCAACCCACTGTTTCATGTTAAGACCCATCCCACGTTTGGTGGGAAAAGACTTACATTGTTGGATGTGTATGAGCATTTTTTCTGTGCATGGTGTAACTGTAACAAACACTTGATTCCCAATATCTATTGGACATCTGCGTCCTGTGTTTGATGAATCAGTTACCATTTTTCTCTCGCAGATCAAACTAAAATGACTTGTCTTTAATACAATCTTCTGGTGGCTCAAATCAGGGCCCTTTATAGGTGTAAGTAGGTCGTGCGCAGTAGGACATATCAAGGTCACTCGAACTAGGACGATATCAGATCACGCCAGCACATGTTCAGTAATTACGTAGGTTAGAGAGAGGTCGGGAAGGAGCATGGCCTGCATGGGAGGTGAGCCAATCAGAGAGGCGTATTTTGTCACGCAACCTAAATCATTTGCACACATGGTGCCAGAGTAATGTAACAACTACTCATATTAAATATATTTTTTCTAAATAAAATATTAGTGGTTGTATGTTAAAGGTGACTTAGAAATATTAGTGGTTGTATATTAAAGGTGATTTAGAAATACTAGTGGTTGTATATTAAAGGTGATCTAGAAATATTAGTGGTTGTATATTAAAGGTGTTTCTGGTCGTCCTGGTGTTTGCACTATGTTAAGGTTCATTTTATTTCCTACTATATATTTTTCGTATGTACCTATTGGGATATTAAATCCAGTTCGGGCTACTTACAACTATTAGGACGATCAGAAACGCATTGAATATACAGACATTGATATTCCAAACAAGAAAATATATTCAATATGTGATATTAGTCGTTACAAAATTGTATTAGTCGAACACATCTTACATTGCAGCACACTCATGATAGTCCCTTTAAGAAATGAGTGTGAAAGCTGCAAACTTTGCATAACATTACCATTCGTTCGTTGGTTCGTTTACTTTCGCCTTGAAGATGCTTTATCACCGTGAGTAAACAATAGTAAAAATGTGAGGTTGTCTGATTGTAAATGTCGCGGTCTCTGTGTATGTCATCCGCCATTCAGCTTTGAGTTAAGTCAAAGCATCTTTTGAAAATGTACTCTCAGAACTTTGACGACATTTACCAACAATGTTCGGCATGCGTTAGAGATATGAGGACGCCGAGTTTGCATCATGTTTATTGCAAACTACGTACACGTTGTGTTGAAGTTAAAACTGGGCATATTATACAGCCTGATATACAAAGCCTGTCTGCCGTATACTCGGATACCTACATCTATTTGCAATGCTTAAATACGTTTAGGAAAACCAGGCTTCCATTTTGACGCATGCTTAATCCACTGAAGGTTCAATCACGTCTTTCTGGAATATATATACTATCCGGGTTGCTCTGGAAATGTGTTCAAGATAGGGAGATGGTAGGAAAGAGAAAGAATATGGAATTTGCTATTTTTATTTTTAAAATAATAGTAAAAATAAAAGGAACAAAATAAAATCATTACATTAAAGGAATATTAGATTATAATAGATAAATTTAGAAATTCGTTTGCGTCAGGACTAAATGTGAATCGAATTAGTCGCAGATGGGTCGGGCAGCCAAAACAAACAAAACATTTGACTGTTGGTGTAATATATTTAAAGCCCCTGGAAAAGCCAGTTCAGCAGTACTTAATATTTGAAATAGATTTAAAAGTACTGATTTAAATTCAATTAAAGTTCAAATAGTCTGGACTTTGGCGAGTGAAATTTCAGGGCAGGTCGAGTCATGCTCCGCCAAGCAACCAAACTCACTACTGAGTCGTGTATGGGGCGACAGGAAAGTATAAGAGATGGCAGATATGTTACACTTCTAACTGGGAGTAAAACTGTGTTATCTATAATATTCATAGTAATAGTCTCCACAAACGGGCCATATATCATGGCAGTCCATTTGTCATGCAGGTGGTGATGAGATTTGGCCCGCATATTTCGCGCATGCGCAGTTAAACGCACCGCGCTGCATATCACGCCGGGCCGTATGTCATACCACACCGGAACGATGGGACGACCGACTTTGATTTTTTAAATCGTTCTCATATTTTGCATGACTGAAGGTAATATATATATCTTTTGCTAACACGCGTTACAGGCTATTACTTGGAAAATATGTACATAACTGGGAAAAGGCATATGTCTTGGGTATTATTGCTTTTCCTTTATCTAGGATGGGTTCTTTATGTTACATGACACTTAATGCTGGTTTCCTCACAATCTGTAACACGTCGGCGCACATCTGGGTCGATCTTCGTCAGTCTCTGTTGGACGCCGACCAGCTATGGATTATCATTGAATCCAGGATTAATTGAGGGAAGATTAATGAACGAGAAATTAAAATGTGGGATTTTCTCATTTTAAATTTCATTTCAACTCCACGCGATAGACCAGTCCTTGTAGGAACTTTTCGCTTGCACAATGTTATTCAATTACTATGTACAAAAGGTATTAAACGTGTCTCAACCCCACAACCCTAGCGTTTGCTGTTCCTGTGCTGTAATTCAGGGTCATAATATTCTTAAGGGGAATGGTTAATATAGCAAACCTCCCGTTTTGAAACACTTTGAAGGCCGTGACGTGCGTCCTGTAATGATGGATGGTGGGATCCTGGTGGTTGAATTGTGGCATATCACTTCGAGCGGAGTTCAGGCAGACGAGTGGTCAGGACGGTCCAACCTGATCAATCAGATGGTATCGGAAACAACCTTTGTTTTGTTAACATTAGACAAGCAGGAGCATTGTCGGAAGTACCTTTATGGGTTTTTTCTCTTTGGGCACTAGCAGGACTTGTTGCCAACAAAACTTGCTTTTTCTTGTTACTTTTTAACACTATCTAAACACTATATGTTTACTTTTTAACACTATCTTAACATGTTTTAAATATAAAACACTATATGGTTAAATACATTTGGAATGACATTTGCTGAATTATTTCATATTTCGTTTGGCCGTTGGTAGAAGTTATGAATTCGTTCGTACGAAACGCTTTTAAACAACGTTCGAATTTGAAATACTACCAAACATTATGATCTCCAGAAATGCAGTGGATATAAAGATATCCGTATCCTATGCAAAAACAATATAAGTAAATTGTAATTTTATTAATGACAAAGAGTGTGCACTAAAAATTGGCTATCACCACGACATATGAGAAGCTCTCCATGGAATGTCCACTACCACTGTATAAATGAGCATTATGCTTACTAATCATATAACTTAGTGAATGTGGTGGAGTTCGCAACACGTATCTGATACCGTGTTGTCTGAAACAATATTTATAAGTAAATATTATTTCAACGCTACTTTTTTCTGTTTTATAATATTCCATGTGAGTTAAATGACACCATTCTCTAATATGATTAATAGTATGGTGTTCTCTATTTAGGTGAAAGGGAAATGCATATAGGGTTACAGAGTATATGCATCGTCAGAATGACAAATGAGTCTAAAAATATTATACCATGTGTACATATGCGCTTATTTAGTATTAAAATAATTAATTTGAATTTTGTTTTAATGAGCTTCTCCATTTAAAAATAAATCAATAAGTATCTTTAAATCCCACCCAAACAAATCAATAAATATTTTTAAATCCCAGCCAAATAAATCAATAAATATTTTTAAATCCCAGCCAAATAAATCAAAAAATATTTTTAAATCCCACACTAAATCAATAAACGTTTTTAAAATGATTACTGCGAACCTTTATGTACTGCATTATGAAAGTATTGCGAGATGCCAGCAGTTGTCCACACGTCATGTAGAAAGTATTGCGATGTCAGCTGCAGCATATATTAAAGGTATTGTAGCTGTTACTCAAAGACAGTAAAAATAGTTAACTTACTTCAAACGCCTCAACGTTGAACTGAATGCTTACAAGCACTGTGTGACACGTGTTGTTTTAATCAACAGAGATAGTCTTATTAGCTACATGTAACATACAAATTTTGCCGAGTGCTATGTTAACATTTCAAAAGTGTCATCAGCAATTAGCAATTTTCTTTCCATCTGGTGTTTAAGTTTATCAACAGCATTATCTTCTGTTTATTATCATGAAATGGCACTTTATTGCAAACAAAAGATAGCTACTTTTTCTAGTTAGCTTTGGAATTTATGTATTTTGCGTTTACCTTTGTGCAATATGTTTGGTTATATATCACACGTGATGCTGTTCGATTGCTGCCCTTTTTCGTTTCTTTTAATTCAATTTCCTAATGTAATTCGGCATGTTTTATGTACAAATGCACGTTACCTTAATTTAAACAGTCAATCCATTCACTTCCTAGAACTCATATTATTGTGGTTCAAAACATAAGCTTTCTTCAATACTGAACCATCCATCAGCAAGCTCTTGTAATGAAGTTATGCCTTCTGAATGTACTGTCGTGTTTCGACATTCTGCAAAGAAATATCTAGTTTAGCTGTTTTGATAAACACAATCGACTGTCAGAATACCAAACTATCTAAAGAAACATTTGATAAAATTCACTTACAACTGAGGTTTAACCTGTTTTGTATTAGCACTTCATAACACTGATATTACCCAATATTTCAGTATGTAGAAAAAAATTGTGAATATTAAAATCTATAGTATCCTTCTAATAATATCGTGGCAGGCCATCGGTCTACAGGCTGGTAGGTACTGGGTTCGGATCCCAGTCGAGGCATGGGGTTTTTAATCCAGATATCGACTCCAAACCCTGAGTGACTGCTCCGCAAGGCTCAGTGGGTAGGTGTAAACCACTTGCACCGACCAGTGATCCATAACTGGTTCAACAAAGGCCATGGTTTGTGCTATCCTGCCTATGGGAAGCGCAAATAAAATATCCCTTGCTGCTAATCGGAAGAGTAGCCCATGCAGTGGCGACAGCGGGTTTCCTCTCAAAATCTGTGTGGTCCTTAACCATGTTTGACGCCATATAACTGTAAATAAAATGTGTTGAGTGCGTCGTTAAATAAAACATTTCTTTCTTTCATTCCTTCTAATAATAATAATATGTTTATAAATTACTTCCTTGACCGCCAAAACAAAACCATGACTAGACGCCAAGTATACATTGTGTTACAATTACAAGTCAAATCAATCTACAATAGCCGCCAATTTGGATTTTGGCGGACATTTTGAATTTGAAGTCGAAATTCAGTTGGCCCCAATGCTTATTTTGGTTAATATACTTATACGAACACTAATGCACTTTTTGCATTTTGACCCTAAAAATATTTAATTTGCTCTTGGGTAGCACCAAATTGTACAATAATATGACATATCAACATACAGTCGTTATGTATGGGGGATATCCTGGTAAAGCTCCATTCCAGAATTGTTTTTTTTTCAGGAATAGAGAGTTACCAGGAAATTCCCCCATACATAACGACTGTATTTATATGTATGTATGCATGTATGCTTGAAGATGAGTTTTGTTTTTGTGCATTCGAATTATGTGCCCAGTGGTAAAGCGTTCGCTTGATGCGCGGTCAATCTGGGATCAATCCCCGTCGGTGGGCCCATTGGGCTATTTCTCGCTCCAGCCAGTGCACCACGACTGGTATATCAAAGGCCGTGGTTTATGCTATCCTGTCTGTGGGATGGTGCATATAAAAGATAAATTGCTGCTAAACGAAAAGACTAGCCCACGAAAGTGGCGACAGCGGGTTTTCTCTCGCAATATTTGTGTGGTCCTTAGCCATATGTTCCGACTCTATATAAGCGTAAATAAAATGTGTTGAGCGTGTCGTTAAATAAAACATTTCCTTCCTAAACACAACCTCCAAACCCAGCTCCAAAACCCTTATTGTGGACTGTAGTTTCATCCGTGTCAGTGTCATGTACTCGGGTTCTGTGTTTGTTTGTTTGCTGTTGTTTGTTTTGAGAGGATTTGTTGTTATTATTATTATTATTATTATTATTATTATTATTATTATTATTATTATTGTTGTTGTTGCTGTTGTTGTTTTGCTTCTTTGTTTCCTTTTCTTTTTCCAGGACTGCTATCTCATCCTACGACCACAATACCACCACCAACTCTCCCTTCGACAACGACAAAGTGTACAACAGGGGATACCACTGTAAAAAACTGCTATGATGTTGAATGTGTCGACGGGAAATGGAGGCCGATTCAAAGAAGTTTAACCTTACATTGTTGCAAAATGTATCCAATTCCTAGGTGCTACCAAGCATTCCCAGGTATCATGCTAATACATCTTCATTTATATAATAATAATAATAATAATAATAATAATAAATAATAATTGTACTAGTAATGGTAATAGTAATCAGCGGCGGATTCAGGCGGGGGCCCAAGCAAACTTATCCCGTCCTTTAAATTCTATTTTCAAAAACGACAGCGGCTTTTGGGCCCCTTCTATTAAACAAATCCTGGATCTGCCACTGGTAATACCAATAATTTAAAAATTAACATTATAATAAAGTTAAAACCAGACCTCCAAAAAACATGTTTTAAGTTGTAGTAAAATATGAGGAGATGACATTCGGTAGCTTTTATTTCCAATAAATGTTACACCAAAAACCGAAAACACACAAAAGACCCACAAATAACCCAACCACATATTGAAAATAGTTTTTTGGCTAAAAGGAAAACGGAGTAAGAGTTAAAGGGACTATCGTGAATTTGCTGCATTGTAAGATGTTTGCAACTAATAAACTGTTCTACGACTAGTATTACATATTAAATATATTTTCATGTTTAGAACATCAGTCTGTAATGTCACAGGCGTCGAAAGCGGGGGTGGGGGGGCTGGGGGGGGGGGAAGGGGAGACACTGCTCTCTAGCTGGAAGGGCTAACCCTCCAGTTGAAAGGCAATCTAAATAGGGATTTGTAACTGGCCCCTCCAGTTTGCCTCCCTCCCCCACAGTTGCCGGAATATATGAATACGTGTCTGATCGTCCTAATATTTGTAAGTAGTCCATTCTGAATTTGGTATACAGTTAAAATTTTACATTTAAAATGTTTTATTAAAGCGTTTAGTTTCTTTTGAAACACGGTGTCCTTAGGTTTGGACGTGTGGTGAGGTGAGGATCACATCAAGGTGGGTTCGACTCCGCGGTGGGCCACTGTGATGGATCTCCGTTACCATGTGTGTTTCACTTTAGGCTTTTGGCCATTACGGACCATATATATATATATATATATATATATATATATATATATATATATATATTTAACATTTTGATTTCTATTCAGAATTTTAAATTATACTTGCCTTCATTTTCATATTGTGTTGTACTTTTTTCCAAAGCTCTTTATACTGTTTTACATAATTATATAATGTTTACACTGTAATCGCTCAACTACACAAATTACTAAATTGTAAGTACCTTCGTTTTTATATTGTATTGTATTTTTTTCGCAAAGCACTTTACACTGTTAGGATTTTTTTTTAATGTAATTAAATAAATTGTTTTACTTTTAATGTAAATAGTCATATTCACATATTTTGTTTGAGACCCAAGATCCGATTTGTATTTTTGTCCTGGGGTGTCGTTAAACATTCATTCATTCAGTTTTCTCACGTTTTATTGGATAAATATATTTAAAGCATGCTAACCGTGCATAGCTGAATAATTCAAAAGTCAGAATCTATTATAAATTAAATATATTAATGCAAAGAAGGATTTATACCATAAACTAGACTCATGGGTCTCTTCATATATATATATATATATATATAACGCCTGTTTTCTCTGGAAATGTATATATTAACAAAAAAGCGAAAACAAAAGCAAACAAAACAAAAAGAAGAAGACGAAAACGACAACAATAACACACACACACACACACACACACACACCAAAAAACAACCACCTAACCCCCTCCAACCGCCCCACCCCCCACCCCCAGGCAAACAAACAACAAAAACAACCAAACATTGCTGCTAGTTAGTAAGAGTAGCCTAAGTGGTGTGAGCGGGGGGTTCTGTCTTAAAGTAGTCATAGCGAATAATTCATTTTTGTGTGGTGTAGATTGGCGACTTTGGTCAAAGGACATTGAGGAATAGCATGAGATGATTAGAAATTCAGTGGGAATGATTAGCTAATGAAAATAAACTCGATATTGTACTTTTAAAATTAAATAGTTTTTATTTTTCAGAACTCGGACCATCGCCATATGGAGACGATACCTATGGATAGTCAACGAATTTAAGAAAAGGACAAAAATATAATATATGTATATCCTTAAAACGAACTTATGATACAACCTTTTGGATCAACGAATTTAAGTACCGAACGTAATGTGCAATTTATTAAAACCACGGAAATATAAGCCAATAAAAATAAAGCATTTCACTACTGTTTTTACATTGTCGAGCATAAAACATTAGCCTATGGAGCGATTAAACCAGAAAAAACCCCAACGATGTCTACCTTTATGCCTTAGAAGAAGAAAGTGACGTTGTAACTTACTACAAGATATGGCATTCAGTTCCAAATGCAGAAACAACCGTGTCTATTCGCACCATCATTATGGGAGTTGGATCCCCTTTCAGTATTGCATAACCTAACGATCAATCATTTCTGATTCCAACGAAATAAAATAAAGAAACGGGGCTCTCTTTCAATGGAACTATATTCGTGGCTGAAATGGCGATCTGTATATCAGCAAGAGATGACACATCGACATCGTTTGTTTTGTTCAGAGACACCAGTAGAACACATTAATTTATTAACAAGCGGTTACTTGATGTCAAACATTTGGTTATGTTTACTCACAAGCCTCCAGAAGACTATTGCTACATTTTCCATTAGCAGCAAGGGATCCTTTATATGCACTTCCTACAGATAGGACAGTACAAACCACAACCTTTGATATACCAGTCGTGGAACAATGATTGGCTGACAAGAAAAAATGCCAAACTTAGATGTCTTTTAATCTGGACTACTACATGAATTCAATAAGAATGGCAAGGGATAGCAACAAAATGTTCAAATATTCCAAAGTATGTTGTACATCTTATTATTATTACTCACCAAAAGACAAAACAGAAAGCCGGTGTTAAAGTTTCTGTTGTATATGGAAAAATGGCCGCCATATGAAACGCACACATATTTGAACGTGTCATCAGTTGGTCTTATGATCCCCACACCATAATGAATAAGTCTAGCCATGTGAATTAATGTTACCATGCCGGTATCTGTAACCCCCCCCCCCCCCCCCCCCCCCCACACACACACACACATTTAGGTGGCCCTTGTTTGCAGGACTAATTGAAACTGTACAACACTACAATATAAAATGGTCCATTATTTTATGCAATCTTGACCTTGGTGCGAGTCATAACTTGTTCTTGTCATATTCAGGACAGGTGCCTGTCCGCCCATGGACTTCACCTATTTAAGCTGGTCTAGCCCTAATGTATACTAAGACTTCACCAGGCAAACTGTTACCTTTTGTTGGTCATCGGTGATCACCTTGTCTAACACTACAAAACTCACACATATCCCGCCATTGTTCTCAGTGCGGTTAAAGGTGCATTACAAAAACCTTCAAAACATAAACAAAATATATTTATAATTAATATTGTGTTTAATGGTTTAAAAATAAATACACGTCAAATAATGTTTTTGAAACTTACCAAATGACGAATCGAATCGCTCCAACGACAAAGCCAAGAAAATAACGAATTTGGCCTACCCGTGACATGAACAGAATGTCTAAGACCACCTTTAATTGCACTATGTTTACCCATATAGATGATAAGATAAAAAATAAAAAAACCAATGTGCTCTAGTGGCGTCGTTAAATAAAAAAATTTTTACTTTAAAACAAACTTTGTACCTCTGAGAAGTAATGGTTTTATGGAGACGACTTGACTTGATTTGAGAGTTTTTTCATGCTCATATACCACGAAGGTTTCGAGCATGTCTATCCGAGTCCCGTCTCTGGATACCAGTGGCCTGACTCGGGGCTATGGAGACGAGCTCTAGTCTACATTTGGTGGTATTTACCCCCATTTCAATGTCACAGACTCTTGATTCACTCTATTATAACTTTATCCAAATATGCTATAGGCTTGTAGATTAACCAAACTTAGCGTCCATTTTCTCGGGTTTAAACTAGGGTCTGCACCTTTAAATATTCACAAAGCAGTTTCCAGACAAGAAACTCGTTGCAATAGAGCTACAAGTGTGGTAGATTGTAATACGTTTCTCTATGAAACAGTGACGATTGCATGCATTGATATAGTTTAACTGTTAACAGATGTATTTCTCTAAAAATAATAAGATAAGATAAGATAAGATAATAATAATAATATATATAACCAACCTACCCTGCTTAAATTTGTTGGTTACGTTCCAAGAAACATTGAATTTTTTAAAGGCCTAAAATACTAGTATTCACTTAATGTACTGATTATTACACCACAATTGTTTTTGGATTCATTATAAGTAGTAAATAAACATTCAATGTTGCTGTGTTTTTAAAATGCTATCGTGATTTTATAGTAACAATCCAATGCAGTGTCTGTAATAACCGCAGCATCTACTATTTAACTGGAACATTATTGAAATGGGGTCTGATTTCGAGTGTCTTCCTGTAATGTGTGCATTGGTGGTTAATATGTGAAATATTTGTTATCGGCGAAATCGAAACTGATCAATATTATGGTATTTAGCGTCAAATATAGGGTTATTGTTGAGCGGGAATATTTGACGGCAGAGTACTCGGGCTATTTAATGTCTGTCACGTTTCTTGATACATACCATGTTCAAAGAACCTAATATTACACTAACTTTATTAAGTGCTGTACTACGGTGCAAGCTCTTTCCAGCGGCACCATGGATGGGTACCTATCTTAAATGTTAAGTACGATTAGGTTGAATTCAGTTGGGCACCGTCACAAACCAAACAAAACATACCGCCGAAAAATATATAAATGGTAAATCATCAGCCCAAGGGAAATTTAAAAGCAAGAAGACTGGGTTTTAAAGGGACATAGCCTAGCTTTTAAACATTAAGGCATATTTTTTACTATTAGAGCCGTTTTTGATAAGAGAAATAATACTTTATTTACATTTCATTGTTTAGATTAATAGCTTTTGGCACGAGTCCTTTTATAGATTGCTTTTCTGACACGAGTCTCAAGAAAATCAATTATTGTCAAATTGTTCGCTGACAGTACAAATACGATCTTGAAATTAGTAGTACCTTTCAAAAACAAAAATGCTTCTTTATAGAATTTAATGCACGAAACAAAACCGTAACAAAACAGGGAAAATGTTATCAACAAAACATTTATCAATAGTCGATATAATGACTTTTTTTTTTTTTTAATTCCAATGAAATACGCATTTTAATTTGTTCAGAGCACAACTAATTAGTTCCTAAGTGGATATACTAAGCATTTTTAACAGTTTTGTGTGAAAAGCCAAAAGCAAACAGTTTGGCAGCCATTTTTCAATGACGTTAGCTAACGTTCGGTTTGCTCGTGGCGAACAGTCCGTTTCTTAACGCTAACGACACAACGTTTCGCGAACGCCTGCGTTAAGAAACGTAGGGCAGGTTTCTACCTCCTAAGCGACGAGACCAATTGCCCAATGAAATGGGCGCATGGTACGTATGCTAGACGGTTTTTCTAGCACGACTTTCTGGCAAATTATACTGGCTGATTGAACAAGAATATCTTTTTCCGTAAATTCGAAGTGTTTTTGGTCATCCTGGTGTTTTTAATATCACAAAATGCATTTCTCTTCTTTTTAAAAAACCCCGAATGTACGTCTGAGTAATAACAGCTATGGAGTCGAGTTTTAGTCAATTTTTTGGAGGGTATTTCACCATTTCAAAATCACTGACTAATGTGTCTAGTTTCAGAAAGCCGTGCTAGAAAAATCTGTCTGTCACATGCCCGCCCCTCCCCACTAAATATTGCGACAGTTATAATTTTATTATATATTAATTTTCATTTTTTTTACGATCCCCTCCAAAACTTTCCAAATTTCCATTGGCATTCCGCCTCATGTCAATGGAGCCCCCCTAAATGGATTTTCAAGATCTCCCACTGATTTCATTGGTGAATTGGTCTCGTCGTTTAGGAGGTAGGCAGCCGTTGCTACCTGCTCACTACGCCATTCCATAATCAACGGTAGTACTTGACGTCATGTAAATATAGAATATCAGGTTACTACGTTTTTATATCGTGGTTATTTGGCGAGGTTTAGATAACGGTGTAACAGGCGAGCTTCAGCGTTATCGAACCTCGCCAAATAACCACGATATCAAAGTGTAGTAACCTGAATTTTTTTTTTTATCATGCAACCCTTTTGAAGTTATATTTTTGTAATATGTTTCAGCCAAAAGCGGTATAGAAACTATTAGTTTTAGTGTGTAGAAAGTATTACCGGGAATAGGACAATAGCAGGTTCCCGAAAGCCTAAACGTTTTGTGTTTCCAAATTTTAGATAAAATACTTTGATTATACAATGTTTGTGCCTTTTTCGGTGAAAATAAACTCAGGTGTACGTGTGACCTGAAGAAGCCCTACATCACTGGCTGCTAGTCAATGTGACGTCAGACGCTGTTCCAATGTAAATATTCTTTGCAGGAAGCTACTTGCTTTTTTGTTTCAAAATGTTTAATTCAAAACGCTGGCTAGTTCCGAATAAGGAAGAATTGAAATTAAGAGGTAATTTGACGTTACAGGAAGTGTAAATGTTATATTTATTTATGCAGTTCAACAATTATTGCTGTAAATGGATGTTTGCAAAATGAGGAAACGACCTACCTGAAAATTTAGCAAACCTCCGTCACGCGCACAACTCATTTCCTAGTGACATGATAACACTTCGAATTATTAGGTAGGGGTTATCGGGTCAATAGGAAGCATGGTTTCATGATAATATATAACGCTGTACGCATTCCTTTTAGTCATGTAACATATATCAGCTGAGAGGAATGACGTCACGATACAAAAATAAAATGCAATGCCTTTTATAATAATTACACTAAAATTATAAGAATAATTGAAGTAGAAAATATTTCTGGCACTCGTCCTTTTGTGAATGGTTTTTTTTTTTTTTTTTTTTTTTTGGACGTTGTAGCTCGTTCCAAGGATTGATTTTCTTGAGACTCGTGTCAAAAAAAAAAAAAAAAAAAAAACTCATGCAAGAAAATATTATTCACTCCATTGTAACTTTATCCAAATGTGTTACAGGTTTGTAGATTAACTAAACTTAGTGTTAAATATTCACGGATTCAAACTAGGGTCTGTCCCTTTAAAGGGACATTCCTGAGTTTGCTGCAATGTTTCAGATGTTATTGACTAACAGACTTTTTGACGACTAATTACATATCAAACATATTTTTCTGCATAAATTATTAGTGGCTGTATATTAAAAGTGTTTCTGGTCGTTCTAATATTTGTACTAGGTTAAATTTGAATTTTTTTTCCTAAAGACAAAACCCAGTTTGGGCTTCTTACAAATATTACGACTACCCGAAACACATTGAATATACAAAAACTGATATTCAAAACAAGAAAATATATTTAATATGTAAGTTTAATCGTAGAAATATTTTATTAGTCGGAAACATCTTACAATGCAGCAAACTCGGGAAGGTCCCTTTAAATATTGCAATATATTATGACCGATATAATCTTCTAACTGCAAACATAATTCCTTCAACTTCTTCTCCAAAACAAATTTTGTTGGAATCTTTCTTGGCACGCGGAAAAACAAAGGGCCTGGGGGACATTTTTTGTTTTTAAATTAAAAACATTAATTATATATATACAGACACACAATGAAAACGCAAAACAGATATTTTTCAATATTTTATTGTGATTAATGAAAAATATATTTATTGGACTTAAAATAACAGTTGATGAGAGGAAGATGGTGGATGATTACCATTCTGGAGAGCAAACTGTAGTCTCGCAGCACGATGTCGCGGTGTCATGATGTTACCGTTGTACGGGCGTCTGCATCTGAGTCCAGCCGTTCTGAGTCGACGGATGGATAGGCCTTCCATAACGTCCTATCGTGTTGCTTGCTGTCATCGTGGCAGTTCTGAACCGGTCACGGAGGTGGTGTCGTCGAATCTGCCGATCTTGGCGTGGGGTCGTAACGGGACGTTGACCAGGTCGAGGTCGATAACGGACACTCCCAGTCTGTTGATGATGTTCCGCAAGTCGTCCAATAGTTGATGGATGGACTCTGAAGGTCCTAGCAACTTGGCTTTGCGAAGTCCCCCCTTGAACCATGCCCAACGCTCGCTCCCTTTGTTCTTCTCAGAGTCCTGGCATTTTTAATGTGACGAGGAATATGACACCGTTACGTGACTTTTATGTGTCCACATACTGGCATTTCACGTGCATTGCATGCAGCATGACTGAGCATGTAGTGAACGCATTTCACACCATTTTGTGTGTTTCTGTTATTGTATGTGTTACGAGAACAAAACCAGGATTAAAACCCAGACAAAAGTACCAATCAATGGCTTCCTTTCATAAATTGTTATTTTAAGTCCAATAAATATATTTTTCATTAATCACAACAAAATATTGAAAAATATCTGTTTTGCGTTTTCATTGTGTGTCATATATATATATATATATATATATATATATATACACACACACACACACACACACACACAACCGTCTTCATATATGTAAAGGTCAACAGATGGTTTATCTAATTTGTTAATAATATGAATGTTGGATCCCTGCGTTGGGGGTGAATTTTACAAAAGTTATCAAACATTATAGAGAGATATAATTTTAACTGCAATTTATTTAACTTCTCCAAAGCTAATTCACCAAATCCAGGCACATTTTGTGGGAATCTTCCTTGACACATAGAGAAACACATCAGTCATTCTGAATACCCAGGGACCAAAGGTGTGGTGCCCAAAAGAAGAAACTTAAGCTTTATATGTTTTATTAAATCTTAATCTTTACAAAATACAAGTTTGCGGGTGTGCAATTATTTCCCGCCGTACACCTTTTCTACGGGGTGAGCGGAAACTCAGTGATTCATATGCTGAGAACGTGCGTTATGCTCTACAAGCGTCAGGGAACTAAGTCGTATTTCGCAGGACTGTGCAACCTCGTGACGACAAACTGATAAACGAGTGAACCAGAAGTCTTTCTTCAAGTTGGCACAATGAACGCGATGATAAGAGGTGCAATTATCGTAACTGTCTGTGTATTTTGTGAATGCACTGGTAAGTACAGACATTTTCAACATTATTATTTGTCACCGTCATATTTGTTTTTGATGTGTGTTATGTTGCTTTTGTTGTTGATAGTGTGTTGTTTGTTCGTGAGGTTTTTTTGTTGTTGTTTGGTGCTTTTATATTATTTATTTTATTATTATTATTATATTCGGGGTGGTGGTGGTAGTGGTGCTCTTTGATTTGAGGGGTTTTTTGTAATGGTTTTTGTTTTTTGTTGGGTGGGTTTTTTTTGTTGGGTTTGTTGGGGGGTTGGGGGGTGAGTGATGGTTGTTTATTGCAGTAATAGTATTAATAGCAGCAACAGTAGTAGTAGTAGTAGTAGTAGTAGTAGTAGTAGTAGTATCCGCAGCAGCAACAGCAACAACAGTAGTAGTAGTAGTAGTAGTAGTAGTAGTAATAGTAATATTAGTAGTAGTAATAGTAATAGTAGTAATAGTAATAGTAGTAGTGGTAGTGGTAGTAGTGGTAATAGTAGTAGTAGTAGTAGTGTCAGCAACAGCAACAGCGACAACATTAAACCGCGCTCTCTCATAGATGGTTGACCTAATTATTGACCCAACAAAGTATTATATGACAATATATACATTTGATTTGTACCTAAAAGTACTTTATTGAACCATCTACATAACCACCATATCACACTTATTATTGATATTTTATAAAAATAATTGAATTATGGGTATGGTCCATAATTCTGAGAAAAATAACGGCTATTTGGAGAGCAGAAGTGTGACGTATTATTTTGAGTCACGTGACGGGCATTCCCGAATAACTGCAGTGTCAAAACGAGTTACCAAGCTCGTGTAACGAGAACGCTTGACCGTCCTATGCGACGTAGGG
The DNA here is from genome assembly GCF_016097555.1 of Gigantopelta aegis. Lineage (NCBI taxonomy): Eukaryota > Metazoa > Mollusca > Gastropoda > Neomphalida > Peltospiridae > Gigantopelta > Gigantopelta aegis. Next base: position 79,669,242 of record NC_054706.1, on the reverse strand, counting down.
TAAATAGAAAAACAACAACAATGAAAATAAGTTATAAAAAAAAAATGTACTGAATGATAATAAGCTTATACATTAATTTATTTTAGTAACAGAAGCATGTTAAACGTCGACAATTTTTTAGTTAGGCCTTTACATCTATAGATACATTTATCGTTCGTCGTACGCGAAAAACTCTAAACATCTGGATCACGAACACCTTCATTTTCCACCTTGTCAGATTAATTATTATGCAAAATATGCCATAACAGCTGACTTGGGATAGGAATTTTTACATTTTTAAAGAATACGCTGAACTAGACGATGTTTATATACGATGTGACTATATATATACGAAGGCCGTGTATATAGCCTCCGCTAACGAGGGCTGGCTATATTCACAGCAAAAAATGTATATTGGCGGTAAATAAGTATTTGATTAATCCATATTACCGAACCATCTCGAACAGGAGGAATACATACTAAGTATTGTACGAACAGAGCGTTTTCTGAACAGGGGAGGGGGAAGGGGAATACATGAATTTAGCGGACCTTTTTGTGTACGTTTTCCATAGACATATGAATAGCGTGATATTGCCCGTACAGTACTAGCAAAATAAATAATAATTAAAAAACATTAATATTAATAATAATACACAATTATTATTATTATTATTATTATTATTATTAGCCTACTACTACCTTTTTGGGGTGGAGGGGGCGGTGTTTTATCTGGGGGAGTTTTGGCTATAAAAATGCAAGATTAACGTGCGTGCACACATGCACATACGACAGGCTGAACTTGTCTCTGCAAGTAGAACTGGATTCAACTGGGTTAAGTAATATTTCAATCTAATTAAATCATGCCAGATTGGTAATAATTAAGCCAACCTTTGGACGACAAAACATGCGACAGTACACTGGGTTTTTTTTTACGCTATACATTAAACCGAATGACCACTTTGTGAACCAGTCAAAATAATTTAATAATAATAATAATAATAATAATAATAATAAATGGTGAGTTATGAAATTAATAATATATTTTTTAGTATTTGCCATGTATATAGCCGGCCCCCATTTGTCAAGTCTCTATACACGGCGGTCGTTTATATAAAATTCAAAAATACATTATACGGTTGTTGTATATATAGCCTCATCACTACGAGTCTGTTTTGTCGTAATTTTAAAAATTATAAACATGAAGAGTTCTAACTTTTAAAAATGAAGCGTGTCATGGAATTCCCTCGATCGTAGTTCAATTAAAATGTTTTGGATCACACAGTAACTAGGTTTGGTATTCCAAATGAATGTAATTTCCATTCACAATCCATGTTTACAGAAATACGGCCAACTAAATCCGTGATTGAGCGCCTTTAGTAGTAGTAATGGTAGTAGTAGTAGTAGTAGTAGTAGTGCTAGCACAGCAGACATGCAACTGATATATCTCTTCTTTTAGTTTGCTCTACATTATTTCGTTATATATTGTTTCACTGCCATGTTAACTGTCTGTTAGAGATTATTATATGAGCTTGTGTGTCGTACTGGTTTTACGAAACGAGTGTCAAGATTATTGTATTACTCGAGCGAGAGCGAGGGTGATACATGAATCCTGACACGTTTCGTAAAATCGGTACGATTCACACGCGAGTGTAATAATTTCTTTATTATCCACATTATCCAAAATATTATTTTTATGAATAACAAGCTAGGTCCATATCAAAACGTTTCAAACGTAACTAAAAGGAGACGACGATACGACGTTATTTCCCGACATTACGTCATTTTTTATAAGCCTTTACACTGGGGAAGTCGCTTCACAAAATTACGTCATTCTTTGTGCACGTGAAAACATTATGACACACGTGGGTCATACTGGTTATATTTCCCTGAATATCTTGAACTACGTGGATAATAAACACCACGAATGACGTAATTTTGTGAAACGTCATAACTTAATGTGGCTTCCTCAGAAACGCGTCGCATGTTAAAAAAAAGAGCTGGTTTCCTTAAAATCACGGGACGTCAGCGATCATCGCAGACTGGCGCAAACCGGCAGACCAAAGAAACATTTTATGGGAACCCAATCACACACAGGCGGTCGTCGCCGGTCTACATCGAACATGAGACGGATCTGACCGATACAGACCATATTGCGACTGTGTTCCGATAAATATCTTTGAGCTGCATCAATCTGTATCAATCTAGTGAATCTTTTATTATTATGATTAATTTAAGTACAAAGGTTTAAGTAATGTTTAGAATTTAACGGCAAACGAATCTGTATATATATATATATATATATATATATATATATATATATATATATATATATATATATATATATGACAACAACATCAATGTTTTGGGTTAAATGGCCCTTTAGTGGCTGATAATAATTTCCTCTTTTTTTTTGCACTGTAACAATATAATTAAAATACAATATAACAATACATACATTATGCATATATAAATCTCAGGACACACAATACATAATATTCCATCATTTAAATGATATATTTAACATGGCATATAAATACAGAAAAAAAGAAAGAAATGTTTTATTTAACGACGCATTCAACACATTTTATTTACGGTTATATGGCGACAGACATATGGTTAAAGACCACACATATTTTGAGACTGGGATCCGAATCCAGTACCTACCAGCCTGTTGACCGATGGCCTAACCACGACGCCACCGAGGCCGTTAACTAGTTAATGACGTCGGATATCTGCTTTATCCTGTGAAGGTAAGAATGGGAAATTTCGGCCTGAACAGGATAAAGCAGATATCCGACGTAAGTAACTAGTTACCGGTATTCGTTTTATCCTGCAGACCTTAAAAATTAAGGGAAAAAGCTATTATTTCTGTTATTTCTGCCACATTGTACGATGACCTAGAGGTCAAATGAGCAATTTTGTAATGTAGCTATGCGTGTGACGTCATGAGTGACGTCAAAAGTCATAATCTGCTAGTATATGTTTATGACTTTGCTTTAATCGGTCATCATAATCTGTCAATAGAAACAGTGGTTGTAGGATAAAAGTAATTAATACATAATACATAATATGTCTTATGATTACCAGACATAGTTATAATACACAATATACATTATCACTCGTGTGTCCAAATAAATGATTTAACATATGAATCCATTATAATGAATCACAATACACAAGATAGACAATCATGTGAAATACACAAATATGTCCTGAAATAAGAATTATATTATAAAAATACATTATACAAATACATTACATACCAAGTATGTGACACCAGGGTTTAATGGAACTGGTCGACACTTAAAGAATTGACATACCTGTATAACAGAATTACAGTAATAAATAACCACGCAGACAGGTTATGTTTCATAATATATAATACAATACAACAATCTCTAAAGTATCCATCACCACAAACATACACTAGCACACTTTGCATCCACACTAAATTATGTTTATCACATATTTAGATTTAGATTAATCAAATTACTGAATTAACAAGAATTAATATTACACTGTACAGGTTATAAAGTTATGCATCTCGGCTATTTGGGCTGTCTGTCCAGGGAAGTGGGTTAGTGGTTAGTGAGAGATAAGTCGGTGTAGTGGTCTTACTCCTATCCATTAAACCGATGGCTTAACCACTATATCACTGTGACCGGTATACTACAAGAGCACGTTATACTGTTACATGGGAACTCTGTGCAAACGGAAAGGCGTTGTGTCTGTTTTTATTATAATAGTACATGAGATACTAACTAAGGAACGATTTTTTAGCACTAGTAATGGTTTTCGTTGTGTTTTTAAATATTACTAACGTACCGATAAACACTTTTAAAAAATGGTTGTGAAATCGTCACAATGTAAACACTAGAATACATAGCCATGTGCAAACAAAAAACATATTGGATTTCTTATACCATTGGAAACAACGTATTGCTGAGCTTATTATATATTTCAGAACAGAAAGCATTCCCTACCACCACCCCTCCTAACCCCCCTACCACTCTTGGCCCTCCCACAACAATGCCAGAATGTACAGAATGGGAATCGAAAGAAGAGGACTGTCGAGGATACACGTGTGAAAACGGACGCTGGTTGTCATATGGGATCTTTCAAAGTGAACACTGTTGTAAGATGCTGTCCGTGCCAAACCCAATGTGCGAGGGACTCTTCCCAGGTAATATGCATATACACTCTGTTTATAAATTGGTGTTTGTTTTTTGCGGTTTGTTTTGTCTTTGCTTTATTTGTTTTGGTATTCTTTGTTTGTCACTGTTGACCGGTATTAAAGAGCCGTTATACTGTCTCTGTGTCAAACAAAACGTTGAATATTATTTAGTGCGATATTTTTATTTTTATTTTTTGCTTGATTGTGCATTTGTTTGTGGTAAGTGTTCAAGTAAACTGGTATATGTATCTAATCAATCTAGTTAATCGGTATTTATCTTGGTAGAGCCTCGACAAATACCGATTAACATAGACTCGGTTGATATTGTCCATATTAAAAAATATTCGTGACGAATCCTCTATATATTATATATTCTGTATATTATATTACATTACATTACATTACATTACATTATATAGTAAATAGATGTAATACAATTTGCAATTTTCCACCTTTAAACCGTTTGTAAAACAAAATACTTTTCGTGTTTTATTTCAGATCTTTACACAACGACTGGACCTCCTCCAACCACGGGACCTCCTCCAACCACCGGAACCCTCCAACCACTGGACCTCCTCCAACCACTGGACCTCCACCAACCACTGGACCTCCACCAACCACTGGACCTCCTCCAACCACAATTCTACCTACCACGTTGGGCCCACCCACAACAACGCCTGAATGTATAGAAGGGCAATCCAAGGCACAAGACTGCTTTTCATTTTATTGTTATAACGGACACTGGCAGCACTTTGAGTTCATTAGAAGCGAACACTGTTGCAAGACACACCCCAATCCACACCCTGTGTGTTACATAATGTTCCCAGGTAAATAATGGATTTTCAGTAGCATAATACATTATTTTTATTCCTAATATATGATATTGACGATACCGAAACACAGGAGGGTAATAATCTCTTTATGATATAATCTCAAACTTAACACAACGTGTTTTTGTAAACTGTACACGCAACTTTAATTCCAATCCGCCATTACTAGATATTCACATGACGTAAGAATATGTGGCGTGGTGTCTTTTTGAATGGAAATGACGTCAAACTCGAATGACGTCATTTTGGATGTTCTTACATCAAAATGAACTAGTGCATAACGTGTTTTTGTTTTTTTAACGCTGGACAGCTTCCAGTGTAAAATTGCTATTGAAATGTTTTTATTTGATGACTTATGAATGCATACGTCAATTATGGAGTGTCACCCTAGTAAGTTTGCTTAAATGTCAATAAACCAAGAGCCGTGACCTCGATTAATTTACATCAAATTTTTAAAGTTATCAAATTCTTAAAGTATGTACCATATAAACGACGTCATCAGATATGACGTTTCCTGACGACGTAATTTTTATGTCTATCGAAGAATGAACAAACTCCTGTTGCTATGTCTTGACCAATGGGATGACGTTATGTTGTAATGAATGTAATGGAAATTTAATTTTATATATATATATATATATATATATATATATATATATATATATTACTCTTTAGGATATTACATTTGCATTATTAGTCCCCTACTGGTCCAAATAGAGCAGAGTATAGGTTTTGTAACCGTCATGTCTGTCTGTCTGTCCGTCCGTCCGTCTCATATATAGTTTTGCGGACGTTTGTCCCACAATGCCTCAAGATATTGACCTGAAATTCTGTGGTTTGTTGGACTGGGTAGGGAACATGTATTGCTTTAACAGTTTCGTTAAAATACCTGCTAATTTATTGTTGCATTGAATACTACAAACGACGTAGTGACTAATTTACTAAAAATATAGAATAATTCCGATCTGGTAATGCAATAAAAAAAAGACTTGCTGCCACCATCAGATGTTTCGTATGCGAGCTTTGTGAACTAGCCCCCTGGATTCATATAATATAACATAACTTTAACCTTAATACCAACCCAAACCTAATCCTAACAAATATTTTATTTTTTATTTTATTTATTTCATTGTTAGGGTTGACCACCCTGTTTACAAATATTTTATAAGTTGTTAGAGGGGTAAAATATGGACAACCTGCCGTGTTTAATTGTTTTGGGGTTTGTTTTGTTTGTTTGTTGCTGTGGTTTTCGAAAATACACATATCTAATTTAATGCTCAGGGTTAGTCATCAGAAATATAGACAGGTCATACTGTGCTGAAATGATTAAATTATCATCATCATCATCATCATCGTTTTTTTGTGGGGTTTTTTGTGTGTGTGTGTGGGGTTTTGTTTGGGGGGGGGGGATTGTTATTGTGGGTTTTTCATATTACCGTTACTGTTACTGTTTACTGCTACTACTACATGTACCACTTCTACCACTATCACCACCACCACAACCATTACTACTAACTACTACTGCTACTATTACTACTTACTTCTACTGCTGCTGCTATTACTACTTACTACTGCTGCTGCTGCTACTACTACTTACTGCTGCTACTACCACAACTACTACCACTACTGCTGCTACTATTTACTGTTACTACAACTACTACTACTACCTCTACTACTACCTACTGTTGTTACCGCTACTACTACTACTGCTGCTACTACCACTACTGCTGCTACTACATAGTGTTACTGCCACTACTACTGCTGCTGCTACTGCTATTACTTATTGTTGCTACCACTACTGCTTCTACTACTTATTGTTACTACTACTACTACCACAACTACTACTACTACTACTACCGCTACTGTTGCTGCTGCTACTACTTACTGTTACTACCACTACTACCACTACTACTGCTGCTACTACTTACTGTTACTACCACTACTACTATTACTACCACCACTACTGATGCTGCTACTAATTACTACCACTACCACTACTACCACTACCGCCGTTTCTGCTTCTGCTTATTCATCTACATCTTCTTTTTATTTTAGAATTGGGGCCTGGACCATCGTGGCTTGGTTAAGCAACACAATATTTACATTGGGAAGAATTAAACCTGGCTTGTCAGCAACTCTATACAGAATATTAACAGGGATCGATTAATAAAACCGCCAATTACTGTCAATGTTTCGTTTGTTCTGTTTTCAAGTCAAATATCCGCATATGATCTTAGTTATGGCAATCATAAAAACAAAAACAAACGTAGCCCGGTGGAAAGGCGCTTGCATGATGCACGGTCGATCTAGGATCGATCCTCGTCGGTGGGCCAGTTGGGCTATTTCTCGTTCCAGCCAGTGCACCACGACTGGTACATCAAATGTCATGGTCTGTGCTATCCTGTCTGTGGAATCGTGCATATAAAAGATCTCTTGCTACTAATGAAAAGAAATATAGCGGGTTTTCTCTAAGACTACATATCAAAATTACCGAATGTTTGACATCCAATAGTTGATGATTCATAAATCAAAATGTTCTAGTGGTGTCATTAAACAATTTGTTTTTAATAAAATGCATAATTCCATATAAGCGTGGTACCCCACTTTTCATATGAAAGTGTTTGTTTTTTGCACAGCGTGGCGTTAAAAACAACAACAATGTCTTACCAACCCGGCGTGAAATGCCCCGGACGCGAAAAATTTATTCCTGTGCTCTTCACGCAGCGTGCATTTCTTTTCGTTCACCCAATGGGATTCACATTTTTGACGACAGGTCATTGTGATTGGTGAACAGACAGCGCTATCTTCCTGCATTTACCGTCATGATGAAAATGGTTTATCGGAGCCCTAATATAAACGCCTAGCCCGAGTACTCTGACTGTAAGAGAGCTAGACGGACATTTGAACATAAATACGCTCTCATTACAGTCGGAGACCAACCTATGTATATTTTTGGCAATTCCTGACTACCAAACGGTAGGCAAAGATTTCCGCTCTAATACCACAACAATCCTATGTTTGACGTCAAATACCTTTACATCGATAATTTTCGAGTTATACCAGACCCTAATTGAAGGGTATTGACGAGCTCACACAGAGTTGTCCAAAAAGACGGTTCAACTTGAAGTTGCCAAAGTTTGGACGGAAATGAAGAAGCAACCAGAGGATCACACACCTCTGCTTTCACCCGAATCCCGAGAATCTCCTTGGGGAAAAAATATAAATACAATATTAAAATGTCTGGTGTATTAAAGCATTTCAGTTTGATTCATAATTGTTTTGGGTTTTACATATTTACCTCTAAAAACCTACATTGTATATTGTTGTCATGGCAAGGCACGTTTAAGAGAAAACAAAATTTTGTTACGTAATACTGTTCAATACACCCCCACCCCTTGTAACACCACATAACCTTTGGACTTACACCCCTACCCCCTAAGTGTTACGTAATATTTGAATGCCCCAAATAAATAAATAAATAAATAAAACAAAAAACACTACAAATACTGGGTATTTTGTTGGAAAGGCAACAATTTGGGGAAATTCATCATTCGGTTAAAGGCATACTGTCACGGATTTAAGGACCTTATTTCTCTAAAAGTGGATAATAAATAAAAATTACATTAATTGTTGGAAACCAAATCGCATCACCTTAACTGAAACATGATGGAGTGAAATTATGTCATCCCTCTCGGCAATTTTAATTTTTGAATTATGGACCATTGCCATAATTCAATTATTTTTACAAAATGTAATTAATAAATAGAGTGTGCTGGTTATGAAGATGGTTGAATAAAGTACATTTAGGAACAAATCAAATTATTTTTGTTCAGGTAATACTTCGTTAAACCATTAAATAGACAAGTTGTATTAGGTACCGCTTTCGATGAAGGGGTGGGGTGGGGTGGGGCGGAACCGGACCCCTCCGCTGCAGGTTGAGGATCTGCCCTGGAAGCAACCGCCATCATCGCTGTTAACGTCCCCTGTAACATGGCCGGCAGCAACAATATCAGCGCGTCCGCTACTGAGTCGGCTATGGAAGACGCCATAGATCCCGCCGGTGTAGAGTCAGTCTTCTTGTATCTGGTTGACATCTTCAAGTAGACCGCAAACTCCTCTGAAGAGCAGGGCACTCGACATGAGGGACACAGCTCACGTGGATCGTCTCTAGACAAAATCTTCCTGAAACGAGTACAATATATTTATCGAGGAGCACTACATCAAACATAATAACAATTTCTACAAAGAGAAATAATATGAAATCATTAACACAAAACCGGTAAAATGTTCGAAGCTGGGCGAAATCGCTGTATATCGCCGTAAGGCCCCTGCTAGTTGAAGCTGGGCGAAATCGCCGTAGTTTTGTCCGGACTTAGGCTACTTTGGGGTGTATGTACATAGTGTATGTAAATTGAAGGGACTGTCGCTATTTCTGCTTAATAAATGTTCTAAACAATTAAGCTTGAAATGGTACACAAAACGTCGGCGATCTCGCCCAACCTTGCTGATATGGAGTAAACTGAACAAAAGCAATGACAGAAAAAACAAAAGCTTGGGAATAAAGAACAGTATCAAACCCAAAACATTAATTAAATATTATTATAATAACCAATTTATTGTAATAAACAGTGACATTCCCGTCTGCTTATATGTATATAGAGTACGGCGATTTCGCCCAGCAGTATATGGAATTTACGGCGAGATCGACCAGTGGCGAAATCGCCGGACTCCAAATGTTCGCCATCTTTGCAAATGGCGACCACGCAACGTTAACCGGCAAACAACAATTTTGGTAGAAAGCACACTGAAAACAAGTGTTTACGCCAAAATAATACAACGAGAAACATAACAACAAAGACAACAGTTACAAGAGTGTTGAACTCGGAAATTACTAGAATCCGACATGGTAATAATTATCTCTGTTCAAAGAGAATAAAAGACAACCATAAAAACACAAAGCCGGTAACAGGGCCGCCATCTTTGCAAATGGCGACCACACAACGTTCACCGGTAGACAATATTGGTAGAACAACACACTTGAAAACAAGTGTTTACGCCAAAATAATACAACAAGAAAGATAACAACAATGACAGAAACGAATCCGTCAAACACACGAATAGTTATCACACAAAAAAACAACAAAGTTGACTCCAAAACAACAGAGCCAAAAAGGTACGTTCAGACCAGTCAGCGAAGAGAAAAAGAAGGAAGCTATAGTCATATGACCGGAACTACAATGGAGCATGCAGTAAAAGATTTAGGCCATCCCATTCACTGTTGGGATATTTGTACCAGTCCACTTGTGTGTGTGTGTGTGTGGGGGGGGGGGGGGGGATGCACTTGTTTGAGGACAGGTAATATTGAAAAGAAATAGCTCAATGGGCCCACCGACGGGGATCGTTCCCAACTGACTGCGCGCCAATTACCTTTTCCCGCCATTGTTCCTCCTTGAGAAAACAGACACGCACTCACTGGCCACTGTCACCAGTCTTGCCAGTTCGGAAGGCAGCGGTCCGGGCAGGAGCCGTTGCGAAGAGGAAGGCCGTCGGTCAGCCGAGCGACCAGCCTGACAAGGCAAGGCCTCCACCTTCACAAGCACTGTCCCCCTCCGACTCGGAAGCCGTCTGGAAAGTTCAGATCGGGAAAATCAGGTCCGGCTTCCTGAAGTTCGTGCAGGGGGACACCTCGGATCCGGCATCACTGATGGGCGGACTAGTGGAACCAGAGCTAAAACAACTGCCTGATGGAAGCGCTTACGAGCTACACACCATCAAGTCTACAGCCGGCAAGACGGGGTTGGTACTAACTCAGCGCTGAGGAGTCAACCGACAAGCAGTCCTGGTTAGAGAGATGGATAGCCACACCATCCACAGGATCGTCAAGGCCCCTTTTCGGCAGTGACTACCGGAGTGTCATAACCATCCTCGCCGACCAGAGATGGAAGCACTTCATCCCCGCCTTTGCCGATTCTCCGCTCATCAGTTCGCCGTAGGCCAACCCCCACACCCTAACGGCCTTAACGAGGCCACTCACCTGGACATATAGATCGGACTTTAAACATTTAGACCTTCGTTCAAAATTTTATGTCGAAATTACTTCTTTTTTTAATATTATTAAATAGTCCGATCCTCTCTTCCTTCTCTTATTTATTTTTGGATTGTCCTTCTAAAATGCTCCAAATTATATAAATATTCAGCCGAGCAGTCCATTATTTTTATTTTTGGCTTGTAATTTTTTTCTTTCTTTTTTTAAAATTTATTCTGTTAACCTTTTTACTAATTGCTATTTTCAAAATTCTGCCCATTTTCAACACTACTACTAATAGTAATAGTAATTTAATAGTAATATTTAATTCTGGTCTGACTGAAAAGTAAAAGGACCTATCATTTATTAAGGAACGGTAATTTTGCAACATCTTCGTGTCGTCTGCCAGCAATGCTAGCTTTTTAGTTCAATCCAGCGACTGCATTGGTTTTCCTAGGCTCACTCGGGCAATGTTTCGTATAACATCGAGACGTTGTTTCCGGTTTTTTCCCTCGACAATGCCGTTAATTATTTTGTCGACACTTCTTTTTGGTGTTCGCCATTAATCGCGTTCCAAAATTGCGAAATCTCACGTGATCTCTTGTTGGGGAATTCCACACTTGTCATAAACCAATCAAAACTGAGATCGGTAGGAGCCCGTCAAAAGTGTCCCACTTTCGAAATACTCACTTTGTTTTTTACTTAGATAAGCCAGCGTAGTGAAACCAATGCAGAGTGCGGCGTCATATATGCACCAAACGTAATTGGATTTTCTGTTCTATATGCATAATTAATAAAAATATTCCAGGGACTGTCGCTTTAAGTGTCAGTATGCAATCGTTTTTCGTTAGTATGAAATGTTTTCTGGAGGTGTTGTTTATGAAAATAAACATCAGACAGTAAAATAAAAATAATAGATTATCGGTTCTCTAGGACAATGAACACTGAAGGAGAAGAATATAATGTGCAATCTCAGTACGACTTTCACAAAAACTAAATTTTGTACAGATTGTAATGATGACTGTATAATATAAAAACACGAATATCACGTATATCATAGCACAAATGTTAAAGGACAGAAAACAAATTTAAAATCAGTAATTTATCGTATGCATCTCTCCCTCTCTCTGTCTGTCTCTGTCTGTCTGTCTGTCTCTCTCTCTCTCTCTCTCTCTCTCTCTCTCTCTCTCTCTCTCTCTCTCTCTCTCTCTCTCTCTCTCTGTGTGTGTGTGTGTGCGTGCGTGTGTCATGTGTGTGTGTGTGTGTGTGTGTGTATCTGTCTGTCTGGACCCTTTAACCCATAACACCTTACACCCAGTGGAGTAACACACCTTACTTTTGTTCATACGTTTATGTTATGGGATCGTACCTATCACATCCTGAGCAGCATGATACATTATACATTTATTCTGGCTTAGTTGTTGAATGCCATATTGACAAAATCTAATATCTGGGAATCGGTTTTCTTGTGCAGCCTGTTACCATATATTGTAAGCAGATTTGCCGATGAATGACAAAGAGTTTAGGATTCAGCTAAACACACAAAGACATTTATGAATCTAAAGAGTCGGGTCTGTGACGTTTTGTGGATTTACGCAATTGGTCAAGTAATCCGCAAGTACATAAGAATAGTGCGCTGCTATAAAGATGCAAACATTTGCTGAATATTTATGGGACAACACGCTAAACCTGGACTGTTTCACGTTTTTAGACTGTTATACGACGGGAATTATGCGACGATCAGCTTTGATTTCTCAAATAATTTTCATATTATGCATATTTGAAGGTAGGGAGTATAATATTATACTAGAAGATTCATGTATTTCTGTTTAAACTATTTTAGTCCTATTATTCAATTGAGGTTCATTGACGCTGTCTTGGGCACACATCTCGGCTATTTGGGCTGTCTGTCCAGGGAAGTGGGTTAGTGGTTAGTGAGAGATAAGTCGGTGTAGTGGTCTTACTCCTATCCATTAAACCGATGGCTTAACCACTATATCACTGTGACCGGTATACTACAAGAGCACGTTATACTGTTACATGGGAACTCTGTGCAAACGGAAAGGCGTTGTGTCTGTTTTTATTATAATAGTACATGAGATACTAACTAAGGAACGATTTTTTAGCACTAGTAATGGTTTTCGTTGTGTTTTTAAATATTACTAACGTACCGATAAACACTTTTAAAAAATGGTTGTGAAATCGTCACAATGTAAACACTAGAATACATAGCCATGTGCAAACAAAAAACATATTGGATTTCTTATACCATTGGAAACAACGTATTGCTGAGCTTATTATATATTTCAGAACAGAAAGCATTCCCTACCACCACCCCTCCTAACCCCCCTACCACTCTTGGCCCTCCCACAACAACGCCAGAATGTATAGAATGGGAATCGAAAGAAGAGGACTGTCGAGGATACACGTGTGAAAACGGACGCTGGTTGTCATATGGGATCTTTCAAAGTGAACACTGTTGTAAGATGCTGTCCGTGCCAAACCCAATGTGCGAGGGACTCTTCCCAGGTAATATGCATATACACTCTGTTTATAAATTGGTGTTTGTTTTTTGCGGTTTGTTTTGTCTTTGCTTTATTTGTTTTGGTATTCTTTGTTTGAATATTATTTAGTGCGATATTTTTATTTTTATTTTTTGCTTGATTGTGCATTTGTTTGTGGTAAGTGTTCAAGTAAACTGGTATATGTATCTAATCAATCTAGTTAATCGGTATTTATCTTGGTAGAGCCTCGACAAATACCGATTAACATAGACTCGGTTGATATTGTCCATATTAAAAAATATTCGTGACGAATCCTCTATATATTATATATTCTGTATATTATATTACATTACATTACATTACATTACATTATATAGTAAATAGATGTAATACAATTTGCAATTTTCCACCTTTAAACCGTTTGTAAAACAAAATACTTTTCGTGTTTTATTTCAGATCTTTACACAACGACTGGACCTCCTCCAACCACGGGACCTCCTCCAACCACAATTCTACCTACCACGTTGGGCCCACCCACAACAACGCCTGAATGTATAGAAGGGCAATCCAAGGCACAAGACTGCTTTTCATTTTATTGTTATAACGGACACTGGCAGCACTTTGAGTTCATTAGAAGCGAACACTGTTGCAAGACACACCCCAATCCACACCCTGTGTGTTACATAATGTTCCCAGGTAAATAATGGATTTTCAGTAGCATAATACATTATTTTTATTCCTAATATATGATATTGACGATACCGAAACACAGGAGGGTAATAATCTCTTTATGATATAATCTCAAACTTAACACAACGTGTTTTTGTAAACTGTACACGCAACTTTAATTCCAATCCGCCATTACTAGATATTCACATGACGTAAGAATATGTGGCGTGGTGTCTTTTTGAATGGAAATGACGTCAAACTCGAATGACGTCATTTTGGATGTTCTTACATCAAAATGAACTAGTGCATAACGTGTTTTTGTTTTTTTAACGCTGGACAGCTTCCAGTGTAAAATTGCTATTGAAATGTTTTTATTTGATGACTTATGAATGCATACGTCAATTATGGAGTGTCACCCTAGTAAGTTTGCTTAAATGTCAATAAACCAAGAGCCGTGACCTCGATTAATTTACATCAAATTTTTAAAGTTATCAAATTCTTAAAGTATGTACCATATAAACGACGTCATCAGATATGACGTTCCCTGACGACGTAATTTTTATGTCTATCGAAGAATGAACAAACTCCTGTTGCTATGTCTTGACCAATGGGATGACGTTATGTTGTAATGAATGTATGGGAATTTTATTTTTATATATATATATATATATATATATATATATATATATATATTTATTACTCTTTAGGATATTACATTTGCATTATTAGTCCCCTACTGGTCCAAATAGAGCAGAGTATAGGTTTTGTAACCGTCATGTCTGTCTGTCTGTCCGTCCGTCCGTCTCATATATAGTTTTGCGGACGTTTGTCCCACAATGCCTCAAGATATTGACCTGAAATTCTGTGGTTTGTTGGACTGGGTAGGGAACATGTATTGCTTTAACAGTTTCGTTAAAATACCTGCTAATTTATTGTTGCATTGAATACTACAAACGACGTAGTGACTAATTTACTAAAAATATAGAATAATTCCGATCTGGTAATGCAATAAAAAAAAGACTTGCTGCCACCATCAGATGTTTCGTATGCGAGCTTTGTGAACTAGCCCCCTGGATTCATATAATATAACATAACTTTAACCTTAATACCAACCCAAACCTAATCCTAACAAATATTTTATTTTTTATTTTATTTATTTCATTGTTAGGGTTGACCACCCTGTTACAAATATTTTATAAGTTGTTAGAGGGGTAAAATATGGACAACCTGCCGTGTTTAATTGTTTTGGGGTTTGTTTTGTTTGTTTGTTGCTGTGGTTTTCGAAAATACACATATCTAATTTAATGCTCAGGGTTAGTCATCAGAAATATAGACAGGTCATACTGTGCTGAAATGATTAAATTATCATCATCATCATCATCATCGTTTTTTTGTGGGTTTTTTTTGTGTGTGTGTGTGGGGTTTTTTTTTTTGTTTTGGGGGGGGGGATTGTTATTGTGGGTTTTTCATATTACCGTTACTGTTACTGTTTACTGCTACTACTACATGTACCACTTCTACCACTATCACCACCACCACAACCATTACTACTAACTACTACTGCTACTATTACTACTTACTTCTACTGCTGCTGCTATTACTACTTACTACTGCTGCTGCTGCTACTACTACTTACTGCTGCTACTACCACAACTACTACCACTACTGCTGCTACTATTTACTGTTACTACAACTACTACTACTACCACTACTGCTACTACTACCTACTGTTGTTACCGCTACTACTACTACTTGCGGCTACCACTACTACTACTGCTGCTACTACATACTGTTACTGCCACTACTACTGCTGCTGCTACTGCTATTACTACTGTTGCTACCACTACTGCTTACTACTACTTACTGCTGCTGCTACTGCTATTACTTACTGTTACTACCACTACTGCTGCTGCTGCTACTGCTATTACTTACTGTTACTACCACTAAAATTGCTACCACTACTGCTGCTACTACTTACTGTTACTACCACTACAACTACTACCACTACTGCTGCTGCTACTACTACTTACTGTTACTACCACTACAACTACTACCACTACTGCTGCTGCTGCTACTACTTACTGTTACTACCACTACAACTACTACCACTACTGCTGCTGCTACTACTTATTGTTACTACCACTACAACTACTACCACTACTGCTGCTGCTACTACTTACTGTTACTACCACTACAACTACTACCACTACTACTGCTGCTACTACTACTTACTGTTACTACCACTACAACTACTACCACTACTGCTGCTGTTGCTGCTACTGCTACTACTTATTGTTACTACCACTACTACTACTACTACTACTACTACTGCTGCTACTGCTACTACTTACTGTTACTACCACTACTACTACTACTACCACTACTGCTTCTAGTACTTACTGTTACTACCACTACTACTACTACTACTACTGCTACTGCTTCTGCTACTACTTACTATTACTACCACTACTGCTGCTGCTGCTACTACTTTCTGTTACTACCACCACCACTACTACCACTACTGCTGCTGCTACTACTACTTACTGTTACTACCACTACAACTACTACCACTACTGCTGCTGCTGCTACTACTTACTGTTACTACCACTACAACTACTACCACTACTGCTGCTGCTACTACTTATTGTTACTACCACTACAACTGCTGCTACTACTACTACCACTACTGCTGCTGCTACTACTTATTGTTACTACCACTACAACTACTACCACTACTGCTGCTGCTACTACTTACTGTTACTACCACTACAACTACTACCACTACTGCTGCTGTTGCTGCTACTGCTACTACTTACTGTTACTACCACTACTACTACTACTACCACTACTACTACTGCTGCTACTGCTACTACTTACTGTTACTACCACTACTACTACTACTACCACTACTGCTGCTAGTACTTACTGTTACTACCACTACTACTACTACTACTACTGCTACTGCTTCTGCTACTACTTACTATTACTACCACTACTGCTGCTGCTGCTACTACTTTCTGTTACTACCACCACCACTACTACTACTACTACTACTACTACTACTACTATTGCTGCTGCTACTACTTACTGTTATTACCACTACTACTGCTACTACTACCACTACTATTACTACCACTACTACTATTACTACCACTACTATTACTACTACTACTGCTACTACTACTATTACTACTACTACTACTGCTACTACTGCTGCTGCTACTACTACTTACTGTTACTACCACTACTACAATTACTACCACTACTACTGCTGCTGCTGCTGCTGCTACTACTACTACTACTACTATTACTACCACCACTACTACTACTACTGCTACTAATCCTACCACTACTACTGCTTCTACTACTTACTGTTACTACCACTACTACTACTACTGCTGCTGCTGCTAGTGGTATTTACTGTTACTACCACTACTACTACTACCACTACTACTTCTGCTACTACTTACTGTTACTACCACTACAACTACTACCACTACTGCTGCTGCTGCTACTACTTACTGTTACTACCATTAAAACTGCTACCACTACTGCTGCTGCTACCACTTACTGTTACTACCACTACAACTACTACCACTACTGCTGCTGCTACTACTACTTACTGTTACTACCACTACAACTACTACCACTACTGCTGCTGCTGCTACTACTTACTGTTACTACCACTACAACTACTACCACTACTACTGCTGCTACTACTTACTGTTACTACCACTACAACTACTACCACTGCTGTTGCTACTACTTACTGTTACTACCACTACAACTACTACCACTACTGCTGTTTCTGCTTCTGCGTATTCATCTACATCTTCTTTTTCTTTTAGAATTGGGGCCTGGACCATCGTGGCTTGGTTAAGCAACACAATGTTTACATTGGGAAGAATTAAACCTGGCTTGTCAGAAACTCTATATAGAATATTAACAGGGAACGTTTAATGAAACCACTAATTACTGTCAATGTTTCGTTTGTTCTGTTTTCAAGTCAAATAACCGCATATGATCTTAGTTATGGCAATCATAAAAACAAAAAACGTAGCCCAGTGGTAAGGCGCTTGTATGATGCACGGTCGATCTAGGATCGATCCTCGTCGGTGGGCCAGTTGGGCTATTTCTCGTTCCAACCAGTGCACCACGACTGGTACATCAAATGTCATGGTCTGTGCTATCCCGTCTGTGGAATCGTGCATATAAAAGATCTCTTGCTACTAATGAAAAGAAATATAGCGGGTTTTCTCTAAGACTACATATCAAAATTACCGAATGTTTGACATCCAATAGTTGATGATTCATACATCAATATGCTCTAGTGGTGCCATTAAAAATTTGTTTTTAATAAAAGGCATAATTCCACATAAGCGTGTTACCCCACTTTTCAAAGCCGTGTTAAACGTGTAGGCAAAACGCGTGGCGTTAGAAACAACAACAACGTCTTACCAACCCGGCGTGAAATGCCCCGGATGCGAAAAATGAATTCCTGTGCGCTTCACGCAGCGTGTATTTCTTTTCGTTCACCCAGTGGGTCACATTTTTGACGACAGGTCATCGTGACTGGTGAACAGACAGCGCTATCTTCCTGCATTTACCGCCATGATATAAATGCCGTGTTTGTTTCAAGAGAGAGAGAGAGAGAGAGAGAGAGAGAGAGAGAGAGAGAGAGAGAGAGAGAGAGAGAGAGAGAGAGAGAGAGAGAGAGACACACACACACACACACACACTTCGGTCAACTATTTCCATCTTGGTGGTAAAAAGAAACACGACATATTCAGACAGTGATTTTAACACATTTTAGCCCTGTACATCTATAACGAGACGTAGGGCTAAATAAATATTAAATAAATACAGTTTAGCCCTGTACATATATAACGAGACGCAGGGCTAAATAAACGAATAAATACAGTTTAGCTGTATACATCTATAACGAGACGCTGGGCATAAAGGGGCTGTTCAAATATTACGTAACGCTATTTTTGTCAAAATTAGACACCCACCCACCCCCTTGTAACGCTAGACCATACACCCCCAAAATATTACGTAACGCTCGGGGATAACACCCCCCCCCCCCCCCACACACACACACACATCCCACACCCCAATACACAGACAAAGCAACGTGGCAATATTTATTTATACCCATGGGTGCTACGATAATGTCATTAAAGTGACGTATTGCTGTACGATGGAGAAAGAAAACAGCGGGTTTTCACTTGCGCCATTTTAATTGATCACTATCATGGTTGACAAAGAAAAATTATACCTGACCCTAATTGAAGGGTATTGACGAGCTCACACAGAGTTGTCCAAAACGACGGTTCAACTTGAAGTTGCCAAAGTTTGGACGGAAATGAAGAAGCAACCAGAGGATCTCACACCTCTGCTTTCACCCGAATCCCAAGAATCTTCTTGGAAAGGAAAAATATAAATACAATATTAAAATGTCTGGTGTATTAAAGCATTTCAGCTTGATTCATAATTGTTTTGGGTTTACGTATTTACCTCTAAAAACCTACATTATATATTGTTGTCATGGCATGGCACGTTTAAGAGAAAAATTTTTTTTTACGTAATACTGTTCATTACACCCCCACCCCTTGTAACACCACATAACGCTTGGACTTACACCCCCACCCCCCTAAATGTTACGTAATATTTGAATGCCCCAAATAAATAAATAAATAAATAAAACCAAAAAAACACTACATATACTGGGTATTTTGTTGGAAAGACAACAATTTGGGGAAATTCATCATTCGGTTAAAGGCATACTGTCACGGATTTAAGGACCTTATTTCTCTAAAAGTGGATAATAAATAAAAATTACATTAATTGTTGGAAACCAAATCGCATCACCTTAACTGAAACATGATGGAGTGAAATTCATGTCATCCCTCTCGGCAATTTTAGTTTTTGGATTATGGACTATTGCCATAATTCAATTATTTTTACAAAATGTAATTAATAAATAGAGTGTGGTGGTTATGAAGATGGTTGAATAAAGTACATTTAGGAACAAATCGAATTATTTTTGTTCAGGTAATACTTCGTTAAACCATTAAATAGGTAAGTGGTCTATGACAATATGCCTTTAACCATTCTCATATGATGACATTTTATTTCGAATGCTACCTCAGCAATTGAGGACGACCTTGAAGTTGAACCAAACTATTTTGAAGTTCATTAAGGATGTTTTTGCAGGTTCAGCAATACAAATTGGGTCGTGTGCATCCGGATCAGCCTGATAATTATGTTGACCTCCACTGCCGAAACACCCACCACTACAGAGATATACAACGCAACACATTTACGAACTCATTTTCCGCCTTCCGGCATATTTTAAAGCTGCTATCTCTGGTTTCAATCTTATAAAATCAAGTCCTAAGTTCAAATACAAGCATAACTGCACTTTTAATTCACTCATGAGTTGTCGCCATTAACGCATATCGTCAAATGCTCACTACGCAGTTCGCAAAATGCTCGCCATTTTGTAACGTACCAGATGCTATACTGTACTATTTTTGTGTTTTTTTACCGTATTTGACGTCACGAATTTTAATGTGAAAGGCTTTCCCCCAGTCAGCAGCGCTCGTATATGTTTGGATTCGGTGAAACAAGCAGAGCAGGTAATCAGGTAAGATCAAAAAAGTAATTATGTACCTTGTTTACTTGTTTATGTCGTAGGGAGATATAATTGAGGCCTTTAAGCCGATATAATATTACGGCATGAGTTCCTTATTTTCCCCATAACGATTTTAAAGAAATATTTGTTAGAATTAGTTTAAGGTTAGGGTTAGGGTTAGCGATAGTTATATACAATATCTTTTAAAACAATTTGTTCTATAAAACCAACATAATGTTTATATTTCGTAATCCAGTTTCGCTATGTTTTGCCTTTGAAAAATTAGACATTTTGACTATTCTGTGTAACATTTCCTCCACAAGGGTGCTTTTGATGGTGCTTTTGGAAGAAATATAGCACAGAAGACAGAATGAGGCATCATGGGACTAAATCTTCGTTTTATTCCGTAGACGTTCGGTTCATTCCGTCAAAATACACCCTATGAGATTTATAAGTGTTAAAATGCACTTTCACTTGTTGATCCACTGCGTGCTCGAGTGGATACAGTGCTCGGCTACAGTCCCGATGGTCTGGAGTTCAAATCCAGGCCTAGCACTACGTTGTTTGTAGTGTTTAATGCAATACCCAGTTCATATGGCTAATTCAATACCCCAATAGTGGGGAAAATACTACGTTGGTGTATTAAATGACATACAGGCAATGTGGCCAATGTGGTCGTACGTATTGCCGTGATAAATCTATTGTGAGTATTGTCCGTCCCAGCCTCCATGAACAATGCTCTTTGTACATGTTTTCAGTTTGATCGGACATTAAAAAAAAGTAAAAATGTTTTGAAATGACACTTCCACCCACACCACATTTTTGTGTGCAGTAATAAAAAAAAAAGGTTCAGTCAGAAATAAATACGTATTATGAAGGTGACGTTCACTGGTGGGCACTGGCGTAGTCAGGATTTTATAGGGGGGAGTATGGGGGAACGCACCATAGTCCACAGGGAAATTCCTTTTTTTTCTACTATGGAATTTACTACAAGTTTTGTATTTCTAAGCCGATTGTTTTTTAAATTGCACACAAAAATAGGTGGGTTTTTTTCAAAAAAAAATTTTTTTATTCTACTTTTCTTTTTACATCAAACCCAAATGAAATTATTTACAATACAATTTTTTTGTAGGAGAATAAGATGGGGTTTAAAGTCCAATATGATCAACCCCACTGAAATGTTGGTAGTCTAATTACCCGAATGAAAGTTAAATTGTTCAAAGATGAAGATTAAAATTAATGTTGTTGTTTTATTGTATTAACTTATACTCCTGCGTCCAGGGATTTATCTAGATATTTTATGGTACCAGACATAAGCCCCTTCCCAAAAGCAAGTGACACTGAAAATTCCCAATTTGACATGAGAATATTTTTTTATTATGTCTACTCCAATAAATCATCATTCAGTGGCCTATATGTCACAATTATGAATCAGTTATGCTTATTTTCCCAGTTCCATCACATATAGGACCATAGTAAAACAATTCTCAATAAATCCCTGGAGTCATTATTATTATTTGTCATTAACATCCATAAATGCATTAGGCTTCAAATTCTGTTCGATTTGATTTCTTTTCTCGTGCATGCTTCATGTAATCAACATCCAATTTGTTGTCATCTGTTAGCAATTAATTTTTGAGGTTTTTTATTTCAAAGTTTGGGAACATTTTTATTAAAATCCTCCTACAAAGTAAATAAATTTCAGGTTGGTTTGACATGAGAAGAAAATTAAAAGGTTTTAGAAATAACAAAAATTACCATTTTTGTGTGCAAGTTAGAAAATAATCGGCTCAGAAATAAATAATGTGTAGCATATTCCATAGTATGAAAAAATGTGTCCCCTATGGGAAGGACTATAAATGCATATTAACTTTACACACAAAAAAGCCTGTTAATTTTACTAAATCATTATTCTTTATTCCTTACATGTAATTTACTGCTATTGGTCCACTTGATTCGTAGATATGAAGTTAAAAATGGAGAAAGATTAATTAACATTTGGTGAGTGTCACATGACCTCACACATGCCAAATCAACAAAGGTAAATTAGTAAATTTTTATGATTTTCACCCAACCCTGTTAAACGTTTGCTAAATTTATATTTGATTTGCAAAAGGTATGCTGCATTTGTGTGCCTCTATTGTAGTGAATAGGAGACACAATCCATTCACAAGTGTATATAATTTTGAGTGTATAAATTGTTATAATAATTAATAATCAGTTCATTAAAAACTTTATATTTAACAAAGTATTCATTGGTATGAAAGTATTGCCCATCTGTATTGACATCAAGTGTTAGCAACCATGGGTAAAAAAAACCCAGGTGAAGTGACTGCTGTTGACAAAACTGAATTTATTTATTTTTAAATATTAAAATGCTCATCCACTATGCATATTTCAGAAACATTTTTTTTTCATGTAGTGGCCTTAAAAATTGAAAAACTGCACATGAGCAAAAGAGTTACTTTTGAAAATACTGCCTAAATATAGTTAAAAACCTAACACACTTGCCAGTTTATTGGATGGTGTTACACTTTGTTCGCTATAATGGATTCGTCTTAAAGGGACATTCCCGAGTTTGTTGCACTTTTTAAGATGTTATTGACTAACAAAGACTTTTTAACGATTGTAATTACTTATGAAATATATTTGTTTCTTGCATAAAATATCAGTCGCTGTATAGTAAACGTGTTTCTGATCGTTCTAATATTTCTACTAGGTTAAATTTCATTTTATTTCCTAAAAATGTTGTTTTCGTACGTACGAAATTATTTCAAAACAAAATACAGTTTTGGCTTCTTACAAATATTAAGACGACCAGAAACACATTTAATATACAGACACTGATATTCTGAACATGAAAATATATTTAATATGTAAGTATAATCGTAGAAATATTTTATTAGTCGGAAACATCTTACAATGCAGCACTCAGGAATGTCCCTTTAAGCTAATTGGTCCTTTTGTTTTTTACAAAAAAAAACAATACAGTACAATACAAAATAATACAGTGTATCAGCTATAGTTATTAGGGAGCACCAGTATTTAGATTTGTTTCTTAAACATTCCAGTAAAATTCTGTTGATGATGAATCGGTAACCTATACAAGCAAGGGAAAGGGCCGTAGTAAGAACAAGGGTAAACAGAGGGCAAAGCAGAAAAGGGCAGAGCAGTGGACAACGACAGTGAAGGGAACGAGGGAGTATAACTTACCAAATGTGACACAGAAAGTGTGAAGCAACAATTTGAAAATAGGACAAGGTTAAACGTATGATTTTTATTGTATATAAACGTATAAAATGTTGTGAATGTGTTAATGAAAATCGCAGGAAATAATGTCAGGTTATCCATGTAACTCTGTTAGTATGTCACCTTCAGTATATTTTTGGTTAAAAATACATAATGGCATTAAAAAATACCAAAATTATTTTATTTATTAAAACAGTACAGTTCTTGTTACCAGTGTTACTCTTTTACTAGTCATTAATGGAATGTTTGGTCATTGCTAGATCATGTTAAAAGCTTTCCAAATAGCCAAATTAAACAAATTTCTCATAATAATGCACACATAGCATTAACTTTCTATGCATGTGCATAAACAATATGTTATTATTTCAGGGATGTCAACTGATGATGTGAGAAAACTGTCTGAAAATAACTGAAAGAGCGCTAGGAATTGTGTTTGACTTATATGAATTTAATAAGTACATCACCATCACCATATAGATACCATTTCCCACAAGAACAGACTAGTCCAAGTTGGTATAAGTGTGGCAATTATAGGGAGATGACAACAGAAATTGAAAGGAAATGCTGTGACAACCTTCCACGGAACTGCAGTTCACAACAACCAGTGTGTATTCATTGTATTCACATGTGAAATTTTATCATTAGACACTTCAGAAAAATAATAATAAAAATTAAATGTTTGCCAGTTTGGCTGTGATTAGTAAAACAAAAATTATCTCAAGATAGAAATATTCAGAATCAAAACGAATAATGGGAATAAATCAACTAGCCACTGTAAAACCGGCATTAACATCTGTATATGGTCAAATATAACATTGTTATCCCATAATTATACTAGCATAATTATGAACGTTTATCAAATGTTTCATACAACCCAGATAAATATTCCAAGTTGTATTTGTTATGGTTTCAAGTCATTGGTATAAGAGATAAACATGATATTAACTGCACACCAATTTTCTCTTACAGGAAGTTTTGCGACTCGCATACACATACAGTTAGGACAGTTTGGAACTCCACAACTTGATGCTTGGTTACTACAACAAGGCCATGATGCATACAGCCTATAGCCAGTTTGTCTTGTTGAAAAAAGGTCGTCTAGGTGTGATATCAAGCTGTTGTGTTTCGAGAATCCGATATAAATTTCCACACCAATATGGCAGTTACGTGGGTTTCACTCCTGATAGACTGGCTTGGTAGCTTATTGTGGTTTAAAGACAACATTCAAATACTGATTGGAATCGACTTCGTTTCTTGGAAACCAGAACTTCTGTTGCCTCTGGTTCTATCTCTGCAATGGTTCTGGATATCCTTCTTGGATCATCCTGTGAAATTGTCACTGGATATTGCATGTTCAAATATGCCTCATCTGTTCTTTTGTGCATGATCTGTGTTAATAATTCAAGAATGTACTGGTACAATTTCTTCTCCAAAACGGGCACCACACTCTTACTCTGCTTGGAATATATTCGATGATGCCTGAAATTAATGATAAATATGGATAATTAGTACATAAAATATTTAAATGTGTGGAAGGTACTGTTAATTGTCTATAAAGTTCAAATATATTAAACATTTATTTATGCATTCCACGAGATCTAACCATTTCACTCATTTAACTCATATATATATATATATATATGAAATAATAATAATAATAAATCAATAGGGCTTCTTGAATTTTTATCAAATCCACTAGCCATATTTTTACTAGCCACAATTAAAATTTCACTAGCCATAGTTTACTTTAGTTTATACAATTTTACTAAATAATAGTAATAATCAGATATGTGACCTAAAGAGGGAGATAGAGCTTAAAAACACTAACATTGGGGGTTGGGTGGGGCAGAATATGTATATTTACAAAATAGACGACTGCAACATTTGACTTTTTTCTTCCTTTTTTTCAATAGCCATCGGGCATGGTAATAATAATTTACAAGCCTAACATTGAATATCACTAGCCATGGGAGTGGGACTACCATAATCTAGAAGCCTTATACAAGTGAAGAAATAAATCTTTATATGTTGATATACATGTACAATACTGAAAATTGCTATATATATTTATATGAATAAATTACTGAAAATCTAAAAAATGCAAGAATAATGGTAAACAAAATAATATAAAATAATAAAAATGCAAGATAATATACATGTACACTGACCCTGGAGAATGTTTGGTATTGTGGTTGGGCTTTCTCTGTGAGGTTCTTCATACCTGTTATAAACATAAGTGAATAAATAACACAAAGAAAGATTTCAATTTGATACAATCCATATACCTCAGATGAGCAATTTACTAACTTGGCTAAATAACTCTTCTTCATAATGAAACAAAATAAAAAATTGAAGTATATATATACACTAAAAATGGCTTAATATATAATACATTTGAAGAAATTACCTGAAAATGTAAAAAGATCAAAATAAAAAAATATTTTTTTAGGTGACATAAAAAATTAATAAGAGAGGGCTTGTTCAAAAGTTCGCATTTAGACTTTGCTAATACACATGCGTACCTCCTTCAAAACCCCTGGATCTGTCCTTGGCAGCACCTAGTTCAAGGGGGTTTGTAGGCACACATGGAGGAATATTAGCTGCCAGGGGGTCTAGACTGGTGAGAGGGGATCAAGTCATGCTCCCCAAGAAATAATATTGAATATCCCCACTGCCAGACAGATTGCTTTACTGGGGGGAGGGTGTGTGACCCCCAAAACTGACCCCCCCCCCCCCTCCACATAACTGGCTACTTGCACAGGTCTCCAGAAAATATAGGAAATGGTTCCCATTTTATGTTTAGTGTAAAAGTAACCTTTTTGTCTACATGGAGACTAAAGTTTGTTTGTTTTGTTTAATGACACCACTAGAGCACATTGATTTATTAATCATCGGCTATTGGAAGGAAGGAAGGAAATGATTTATTTAACGACGCATTCAACACATTTTATTTACAGTCATATGGCGTCAGACATATGGTTAAGGACCAGACAGATATTAATAGAGGAAACCCGCTGTTGCTGCTGCATGGGTTACTCTTTTTGATTAGAAGCAAGGGATCTTTTTATATGCACCATCCCATAAACAGGATAGCACATACCATGGCCTTTGATATACCAGTTGTGGTGTACTGGCTGGAACGAAGAACTGAGAAAACTTTAAATGTTTTCTCTTTTATAGAGATATTACCTGTCCTCAAACAAGTGCACCCCCCCCCCCCCACGCAAGTGGACTGGTCCGAAAATCCCAACAGTGAATGGGATGGCCTAAATCTTCTACTGCATGCTCCCTTGTAGTTCCGGACATGTGACTATAGCTTCCTTCTTTTTCACTGAGTGCATCACACGGATGACGGGAAGCGGGGAGGCTCGGGCGGGAATAAACCCTTGAGGACAGGTAATACCTCTATAAAAGAGAAAACACTTAATGTTTTCTCCATTTCTTTTCAATATTACCTGTCCTCAAACAAGTGCAGCATTCAACAGATGATGGTGGGTACCAAAATCAGAAGATGTTCCTGTAATCTCCCCAAGACCGGATGGAAACTGACCAGTGGAAGAATTAGGTCAACCATAAAGACCCCTCTTCCAAGGAATGCCCGTCACAGCCCAATGCAGGTGATGTCAGGAACAACAACCGGAAAAGGCGGCAACCATCAGCAGTGGCAAGCCCAACACCAAGAACCCAACAGGAACTGGAGACATAAGCCACACCATATGCAGGTTCTGACAGGGTGGGAAGACGTAGCCACCAGGGATGCAGGTATTAGGTAACCTCCAACGTATTGGAGTGTTATTAAAAATAACGAGCAACAATGTATGGGTGCATCCGTCAGAACACTGAACTAAACAGGCCCCTGAGTGTTTTCTGACCAGTACACCAAAAACCTGTTAGTCCAGTTAGGAAACATAATACCAAATGCAGATTGTGCAAAGGTAAATGTTATCCTGACAAAAGTTCCGGCACCAGTACGTGAAAGGTGCAAAAGAACAAATGTCTCAGCAGTTCTCAGCTGTTGATTCGAAGGACATCTCGGTGTGCAGCCTAGAAGATGCCTAGAGGATGGCTAGTGTTCACCAGTGTCTGCGCAGGCACCACATGACCCAGATGATGAAAGCCCTCAACATCCTCAGTGGAGACGTCCATCAGGTAAGAGTTGGCAAAGATGGAGTCCGTCGCTCAGAAACAGCCAGTGAGTATGTGTTGGATAGGAGTGTTACAGCGCAAGGACATGGTGGCAGCCAGTGCATGCAGTTCATGCGGGTTTCATGCAGAATGAGCAGGCAAACCTGCCGTCTGGTACGCCGACAGAATCGTAGATCTAATCCAAGGAGTCTGGTGACAAGAAAGGAACAACCTCGAACGGCATTGGCGAAACGAGAGAGTCCTTTTAATATAGTGGTTCAGAGTTCGAACAGGACACAAAGCCAAGTCTTTAGTATCGGCCGGACCCAGGATGGACGATAACTCTTGGACCACATACATTCGCGGCGCTTGATCAGGAAGCTGATTCTTCGCCACAAACCCCAAGGTAACCGACTTGCATTCATGGTGAAATCGAACTAGGTCCACATCCAAGACATGTAGTTCAGAAACACGAGCAGCCGTTGCGAACCCCAACAAGAAGACAGTCTTCCGAGTAACAGCTTCCAAGGAGGACTCTTTCATTGGCTCATAGGGTGCCACAGTCAAGGACCTCAAAACCAGATTCAAGACCCACTTCGGAGGATAAAGCGATGAACTTGATCTTCTAATTTAGACCTGTTAATCATCTTATGGATCTCTCGGATAGCAGATAACTTCGTACCAGTAGCAGGATCACGGACAGTAGTGAAGACCGAGACGTAACCCACAATCGTCCAGCCCTTGAGCTTCAGAGACATACAGAGGTACACCAGGAAATCAGCCAGACGAGGTACAGGAACCGCCTGAGGCATGAGTTGCTGCCGCAGGCACCATTGGATATTGTACGCCGCAGTAGGAGATGATCGATGAGCCGTCAAAATTGCCGCAGTAGAATTGGAAGAAAAACCCTTCTTCAGGCCTATGGCAATACGGTCCACACATGTAGCCGGCATAAGCGTGGTTCAGATGGTAGAGCCGAGATGTGGGATGCAGCAGCAGATGAACCCTCTGGCAGAGGCAGCGAATGTATATCGGTGCGATCAGCAGCAGACGACAGCAGGATCGGAAGCAGGAAGGTGTATGCATCCATCTGATCCAAGCTGATATCAAGAGCACCTAGGTCGATGGCATCTGGATCTGGAACTGGCGACACATAGACCCGAAGTTGAAGGTTGAACAGGTCGATGTTCGGTGTCCAGAAACGCTCGCACCCCCATCGAAATGCCTCCGGATGTAGCATCCACTCAGTTGATTGTGGAGATGACAGCCGGGATAGACAGTCTGCTAGGACGTAGACCACTGGAATATGTCGTGAACGGAACAGCAGAGGCACGTCAGCCGCAGAAGACTACTGGATTGTGCTAATTGATGTAAGCCGCCGCGGTCATACTGTCTGTGGCCACCATGAGAGTCGCTCCAATCAACTGTTGGTGCCAGTAGCACTGCTTCTTCTGGAGACCACAGCCCAGACAACGTCTGGTCGTTGAGGTCACGCATCGGCAAACAGATGATGAGTCGCCTGGAATGGCCGCAAAAAAACTCTGTTGAAGACGTTCACCTGGCGTTAACACCATCAGAGACTGGACTGCATGGCGACTGGTAACCGGATCAACAAAGTTATTGTACTGAATGCATGGATTCAGAAACAACTGGATATGGCGAAGCTGGATGCGACCTCTAAGCGTCAAATCTTGCGCCGAAGTCAAAATTACTCTTGCAATGATACTTCATGAAACAGTAGTAGAGTGATGCAGGAACCAGGACATCGGAAACAGTGATCCCGTGAAACAGTCAAGAGCCACCGACAGCGTAGCGACTCGCGACGCTATATGCCCAATATACGTGGAAGTGAAGCAATGCAAACAGCAACCGGCTAAAATCCACGGCCGTCACACCACCTGGTGCGAGACATCAGCAGAGACAGTCTAGACAGCATCGGTCAGAAATGATAAAGCCTGATAATTATGACTTTAGGAATAATGACTTTAGGAATACTATATTTACATCAATATATTGATAACTTGTGCAGTTAAAACGGAAAGAAAGAGAGGTAATCAGATTGTCAGACAGCGTGCTTTAACCTGAATTAGATATAAGCACGAAAATAAGGTGAAATGAACGAATGAACGAATGAATGAATGAATGAAATGTAATATTCTCTACATCTTACACAACCCCACACAAATTATTAAACGGCTATACCTGAAAGTATTTAGTCTTTAAATACGACACAATCCCGCATTTCATCATTTTGGCTTTGAGTTTATGTCCTAGAACGAAAACAGTCACCATTACGCCTTTTGTTATACTTGTATTCGTGGCAACGTAACTGCGAATTGTTCAGTAGCATTATGTATTTGCACAACACATTTCGCAAACAGTGTTAGTAACTGATGAACATATTTCTTACTCAATCTGTTACCATTGATATATTCTAAGTGGTTTTACGATAATATTGTAAGCAGCTTTAGTGAAAGAATGCTTAGTTTACATTCACCCAACAGTATATTCAATGAGACACATATGGTCTATACAGCTCCGCTATATAATTTTCAATTTTGTCAGTAGCAAGTAATTCATTAATTTGTAAAGACAACTTTAGAATATATATGTGTCGAGTTTAAGAATTGTCGAATTAAAACTGTATGAACTATTTTGAGATTTGTAAAATAACGTTTTATTATAATACATTTTATGAAATTTGCTTCTTTGTTAGGTTTTCCAGACATGCCCTGATTGTAATAACTTCTTTCAAAAATTCGGAATGAAAAATCCCGAAAATAGATATTGTAAATGATAAGGTGCAGTTTTATCCACCTCATATTTATTTATGTATTTGTTTGTCTCAGAACTATATCCATTAGTTGGTGGAAGCTGCTCACAGAATCGCTGTTCTACATTACAGAAGTACCAAATAAAAAACAACAACAACAAAAACAAAAACAAACACCCAAATGCAAACTATCAGAAGACAGACGTATATTTCCTTTTAAATTCCAAATTGTCTCTCATTTAGTTTGCGAAGACTGCCCCAGATAATTATAGTACCAAGTTTCAGAACTATTCGATCAAAATGTTAGCGAAAATAGATTTTTAACTGTTCAATGTTAAAGCCCATAACAGAATCCTCTTTTTCCAGTTATGCCAAATATACGGTTAACAATACGAAGAAATCATTCTGATCAGTC
Source organism: Gigantopelta aegis (assembly GCF_016097555.1). NCBI lineage: Eukaryota > Metazoa > Mollusca > Gastropoda > Neomphalida > Peltospiridae > Gigantopelta > Gigantopelta aegis. The sequence goes on along the minus strand of NC_054706.1, from coordinate 79,637,862 downwards.
TAAGGCCCAACAAATACCGGATCTGGGTTTGGGTCTGGCCAGTATGGTACCAGTCAAAAGTGAAGCGCACTGACAAAACATACCGCGCCTGTGCTGGCGCGAACTAAAGATCTGGCAACAGATGACCTAGAACATGCGCTATATTTTAACACTGCCAGACAGGTACACCGTAGCTGCACAATGTTCGAACCTTACTAATTCATTTTTGTTTATAAACAACAGGAATGGTATATATTAATCAATGTGGATTTTTCATACTTATTCTTAATGTTTCTAGAAGATTTGTCTAAAGTTATGAACGCATTAATATATATAGTAATAGTTACCGACCCAGACGTCAAAATAACCAGCCACGTGTGTTTCGGGCCTAATGCAATTTCTGGGAAATGGGCGCGTGGTTATCTCTTTCAGAGGGAACGGTTCATCCTTAGTTTTTCCTTAACTATGACATACACACATGACATTAGTCTTCGTCGTTTGTAACTAACGTTGAGTGCACTAGTAACGTGCTAGAGGGCGAGCGAAGTACAAACGAAAACAGTATATATTCCCTGTAAAATGCATGTCCGTAATAATATTAAAGGATAGGAGAAGAAGAAGTGGTTGGTATCACGGGTGCGTATGCACTCATTCCCATGACGGAATGTTTTATAAAGAATATTAAGTACACTGGCATTAAAAGCACATGTCAGCAGCCACGGTCATACTGTTGTGTAATGGCTTCTTTAGACAAGAACAGACCATCTGTGGGGCATATGATTGGTTGATAGGATTTAAAAGAGCAGGCCAGTCCAGTTTATTCAATATTTGGCATTTTATTATTGATGTAACCGCATTATATATATATATATATATATATATATATATATATATATATATATATATATATATATATATATATATATATATAATGTACTCTTCAAAAAAAAAGTAGACGAACTCTAATTAGAATTTACAATTGCAAAAATTGTAAGGTATATTAGCTGTGGGGAATGGTTATATGATAATAGTGAATTAATTGGGCAAACATTGCAACCGATAGTTCACTATTACAGTAGGTTTTATGACCACCAAAGATCTTGAAGGACAATTGGGGGTCAGAAGTGAAATGTATCAGTAAATCGCAAATTCAAACAATAACAATTACTAAAACAAAACAATAACAACTGTATGATCAACAGAATGAAAAAGATTGATAGAAATAATGTTCCAGTGATTAAACGATCTTCCTGGGAATTGACAAAATCGAGAATGACACCCCACGCACATGTACCGGGCAAATGCGTGATGCACGTGCAAACTATGGAATGTGTTTCGGTGTGTTGATAAACATACCTGGACGTTCTTTACTAGGATGTCTGTGGTCAAAATGTATGTTCGAAACGTTTTGTAGGGATGCTTTTATCCATAACCAGCATTTGGTATCGGTCTTTTTTTTACCCCGAGAAAGCTTATGATACCACGTGGAAGTATGGGATTTTGAAAGACCTCCATGACATGGGCCTAAGAGGTCGTATGCCTGACTTTATCTCAAATTTCTTACAGAATATGTCTTTCAAGGTAAGAGTGGGATCTACGTTATCCGATTCTTACTCCCAAGAGATGGGTGTGTCTCAAGGTAGCATCCTGTCAGTAACTTTATTTTCCGTGAAAATTAACAGCATCACCCAGTGTTTAAAACCTGGCGTTGATAGCTCGTTATATGTCGACGATTTTCAGATTTGTTACAGGTCATCCAGTATGAGTATCACTGAACGTCAGTTGCAGCTTTGTTTGAATAAACTTTAACAATGGGCAACTGACAATGGATTTCGATTCTCACGGTAAAAAACCGTCTGTATGCATATCTGCCAGAAAAGAGGTCACCATTTAGATCATCAGCTGTTTCTGAACAAAACTCTGGTTCCAGTTGTGGAAGAGACCAAATTTCTGGGTGTTATTTTTGACAGGAAGCTATCTTTTGTTCCTCATTTACAGTATGTGAAAAAGAAGGGCTTAAAGGCCCTCAATATCTTAAAAGTTATTGGCAAGACTGAATGGGGAGAAGACCGAAAGGTTATGCTCCGACTTTATAGATCTTTAGTTCGGTCTAAACTTGATTATGGGTGCATTGTGTATGGGTCAGCACGTAAGTCTTACTTGCAAATGCTAGATCTTATACACAACCAGGGACTTAGGCTTTGTCTTGGTGCTTTCAAAACATCTCCTGTGGAGAGCTTGTACGTCGATGCACACGAACCTAGTTTGGGTGCTAGACGTGCAAAGCTTTCTCTGCAGTATGCTACAAAGATTAAAGCAATGCCAAAACATCCTGCACACAATGCGGTGTTTGATAATAAATATATGAAGTTATTTGATGCGAAACCGGATGGGATTCGAACATTTGGTCTTCGCATTAAGGAGTTTTTATCAGTTTCCAACATAGATTTAACAGACACTTTGGAAACGCCTTCATATTTTATTTTGCCACCTTGGTGTATCAAACCACCAAAAATTGTATTCGATCTTGTGCAGCTAAAAAATATGATCGCACAGATGCAGTTATTTATAAACAACATTTCATGGAAATCCAAGAGAGGTACTGTGATTACATTCCTTTTTACACAGACGGATCACGGGATAGGAATTCTGTGGATTGTGCTACAGTTTTTCCATCAGACGCAATAATTTCCATGAGATTGCCCGATTCAGCATCAATCTTTACTGCAGAAACCTGGGCAATCATTAAAGCCCTGGAACAGATTACGGATTCATGTGCATCCAAATATATTATTTTTACACTCACTTTCGTGTCTCCGAGCTTTACAGTACATGAAATTGGAGCATCCCTTAGTTGGAATGGTGATACGAAAGTGTGTCTTTTTATCAATTGCCAATAAAGATGTTATATTTTGTTGGGTACCGAGCCATGTTGGCATTAGGGGTAACGAAAAGGTAGATGTTGCTGCCAAGTCTGCTTTGAACTTGCCCCGTGTCCATGCTGGTGTCCCCTACAGTGATTTTAAATTTCATATTAACCAATATATCTTTTCAACTTGGCAAGACGATTGGGACGGTGCGGTTACGAACAAGCTTCATTCTATCAAGGCAGTCCTGGGAGAATGGCAGTCATCCTACCGGCGATGCAGGAAGGATGAAGTAGTCTTGTGCCGTGCCCGCATCGGCCATACATATCTGACGCATTCATTTATTTTAAAGAAGCACCCCCCCCCCCCCCCCCCCCCCTCAGTTTGAACATTGTCAGTGTACACTGACTGTACGCCACATTTTGGTGGAGTGTAATCATCTAAAGCCGACGAGAAATGATATATTTGGCAACAAAAATGTTTTGGAATCTTTTAAATTCCATCCAGAATTAATTGTAAAGTTTTTAAAACACTTTTGTCTTCTATACAAAGTTTTAAAATATAATTACCTTGATTTTATGCATTGTATTATACTTTTCACCCACAGCTCCTTACACTGTGGTTTTACATAAATATATAAAAATAATATTTCCATATACTTACCATTTATGACACCCAATAGCCGACATGTATTTTTATGCTGGGGTGTCGTTAAACAAACATTCATTCATTCATTCATTCATTCATAACGTATGTTCGGTCTAATAGTTGATATTAACATTAACATTTCAGGTTCCCCTACTTTTTTTGAAGAGTATATATATACTCTTCAAAAAAAGAAACGCAAAAGGGTACAAATGGGTTATAACTCCGATTTTATGTTTCCTACCGGTTCATGCTTTGTGAATATAAGGTCATTGCATGTCCCAAACACATTCCCACGGTTACATTCGATAAAACGCAGCTACTGTACAATAAAGTTCCAAAATGTGAATATTCGCAAAAACGCAGCCACGTGCAAACCATGTCACCACTGCACGTGCGTTGTCTGCATGTGCAACATGAACACCGACAGTATAAAAGTGCAGGGTGTTCGCTTGCCTGGCCTCTGTATCTGGCCGACAGTTGACAATCCAGGACATGCCACGTCTCAGTGAACCGCAGAGAAACAATGCCATCGGCCGACTAGACGCAGGCGAATCCAGAACGGCCGTTGCCAGGGCATTCCATGTGTCCCCAAGCACCATCTCCAGACTGTGGGACCGTTACCAGCAACATGGATCAACACGTGACCTCCCTAGATCCGGTCGACCACGGGTCACTACCCCCGGGCAGGACCGCTACATCCGGGTACGCCACCTTCGGGAACGATTGACTACTGCCACCTCCACAGCCGCAGCAATACCAGATTTGCGCAGGATATCCGACCAGACCGTACGGAACCGCCTACGTGAGGTAGGAATTCGTGCCAGACGTCCAGTTCGAGGTGTCATCTTAACACCACAACACCGTCGACTCCGACTGCAGTGGTGCCAGATTCATCGACAATGGCCTCAACTGCGATGGAGACAGGTGTGGTTCTGTGACGAGTCCCGATTTCTGCTCCGACGTCATGATGGAAGATGTCGCGTGTATAGGCGTCGTGGTGAACGTTATGCGGCAAACTGCGTGCAGGAAGTGGACAGATTCGGCGGGGGTAGTGTCATGGTGTGGGCAGCCATCTCACACACTGGCAGAACTGACCTGGTCCACGTGCAGGGCAACCTGAATGCACAGGGCTACATTGACCAGATACTCCGGCCACACATCGTTCCAGTTATGGCCAACGCCAACGCAGTGTTCCAACTTTACAACGCCAGGCCTCACACAGCACGTCTTACAACGGCTTTCCTACAGAACAACAACATTAATGTCCTTCCTTGGCCATCGACATCACCGGATTTGAACCCAATTGAGCATCTATGGGACGAGTTGGACCGACGCCTCCGACAGCGACAACCACAGCCCCAGGCCCTGCCCGAGCTGGCAGCAGCCTTGCAGGCCGAGTGGGCCACCATCCCCCGGGACGTCATCCGTACTCTAGTTGCTTCAATGGGCAGGCGGTGCCAGGCAGTTGTCAACACACGCGGAGGCCACACCCGGTATTGACTCCAGATGACCTTGACCTTGGTGGTGTGTCCTATCACTTACTCACAATGGACTAGAGTGAACTGTGAACAATCCTGCAACATTTGGTAATTATCGGACTCACCATTCAATAATTAAATCAATTCTCCAAATGTTACGACAATGTGGTTTTGCGTTTCTTCTTTTGAAGAGTATATATATATAGATAGATAGATCTATATAATGTATGTATTAAAGAAAATCTTAACTCGCCAAAAGTATTATTATTATTATTATTATTATTATTATTGCACGTATCAGTATTATCCTTATTATTAATAGTATTAGTATTATTTTACCTTCAGAAGTGTTTGGACCTCCACCTCTATAGTAGTAGATATATTACCAAGGTTTTCTTCTTCGAGGTACGAAATACACAATTCGGCTTGCTTAGCAAAACTGGGCGCATTCATTAAGAGTGATAAATAAAATGATTAACTAATGATTTTATAGTTTTGTGTTGTTATTGTGCGTGCGTGCGTGAATATTTTATTGTTATTGTTGATTTTGTTGTGTTTTTTGTTTTGTTTTTCATACCTATAGTAGTATAAGGGCCTGCCGGGTGCCATGACCTACTTTCCGTGACCTTGACCTTGGTGTCTGGCCTTGGTGTGAGTCATAGTGGTGTGGCCTACTAGGGTGAACGCTCGCCCGTGTCCCTGACCGACTTAGGTTGGTACTGATGTCCTTGGACTGGCCCTGACCGACTTAGGTTGGTACTGATGTCCTTGGACTGGCCCTGACCGACTTAGGTTGGTACTGATGTCCTTGGACTGGCCCTGACCGACTTAGGTTGGTACTGATGTCCTTGGACTGGCCCTGACCGATTTGTTTAGCATTGACCGACTTAGAGGACAGTGACTGGTATACCTGGGCAGGTGTGCGACCTTGGTGTAAGTCATAGCCTTGACGTACTTGGTGTGTGACTCATCACCTAGCCTTGACCTATCTAGAGGGCAGTGAGTGGTAAGCAGCCGTGACTCATATTTTAGCCTTGGCATACTTGGGCCGGTACTGACGTCCTTGGGGGCTGGCCTTGGCCATGTTCTGACGTCCTTGGACTGACCTTGGACTGCTAATTTAGAGTATAAAAAGAGTATTTTCTCAGTATTTTTATTCGCTCGTCAAGTATAAGTATACAAACGAGATCTACATTCTGTTTTGCTGTGGGAAAAAAAGTTACTCAACAACCCAAGACTTCCCCAGGGAAAGAAATTACTGCGGAGGAAACAACTTGTCAACGTACCCCTTAGAAACCAAGTGTTCGTCAAGAAAACAGTAAGTTGTTATACTTTTTTTTAGTATTCAAATTTTTCGCAGCTTACAGAAGCAGAGTATTGTAGTGTGACACTGTATATGTACAGGAAACAATAACAACACAAAACTATCAACGCAGACCTATGTAAGATGAAACGAAGTATCACAATTTGGAACTTACTGTACTTTGAGAATCCATCGAAGTCAAGAATATATTATCAATGTGTAGAATGCGCCTTTAAATAAACCACTTCGTTTCCGTATACACAGTGGAATTCACGATAGAAACATAAAATACAAACACAGTGGAATCCACGATAGAAACATAAAATACAAACACAGTGGAATCCACGATAGAAACAGAAACTACAGACACGTTGTCTCGAACGATTCTATGTATCAAACACAGGAAGGGACGGGGAAAAGAATTTGAAAAATGTATAACAGATGTTCGCTCACTTACTCAACGAGTGCTTTGATAAGTGGAGTAACATTTCACCATGTGACCGTTTTATGTCAGGAAATTACTACAGCAAGGTGAAATATGATTCATCAGTACACTGCGATGTAAATGGGAAACGCTAGCCGCCAAAAACTGTGGGGGTCTCCCTGTGACACAGTTTTATCGCAACTTGTGGAATAGCGTCCCAACAAACACGTTTAGCTGGCTCCGCAAAAATGACCCGTTAAAATAGGAACTGCGTGTCGGCGCTGTACAAAAAAGGGGTAATTGTGCTGCTAAAATACAGATGAACAATAAATATCAGTTCAGTAAAAGTATGATATATAAAGTGAATAAGTTATATTTACCTAATATCCTTGTTTTTGTCCTCGAGTTCTTTTGATGACAGTATCTAGACGAAGTATGAAAAAACTATCACATCTGAATGTGTTCAGTGTATCAATTAGCCCGAGTACTCTGACTGTAAGAGAGCTAGACGGACATTTGGACATAAACACGCTCTCATTACAGTCAGAGACCAACCTATGTCTTTTATTGGCAATTCCTGACTACCACACGGTAGGCAACGAGTCCCGCTCTAATACCACAACAATCCTATGTTTGACGTCAAATACCTTTACATCAATCATTTTCGAGTTAAGTGATACAAAAAAATCCACATATTAATCACTAATACACTTACTACAGAAAGAAACCCGACAGCACCCACATTCAGCTACGCTTCGTGACACTCCGTCGCAACAATTGCAAAGCTCGGCGATCTATTTCGAGACGTAGACCACGTGATCGCGCACTGGGCGATTCCGCCTTGTGCAGCAGTTAGAGGGGCCGTCTCATATCAAGCGAAGTTACGACATGGATTAGTTTCGTTTTGTGTTTCTGCGATGGAATGTGCATGCTGTAAAGAACGTTTCGAGGATAAAAGTGGACGGTTGCGTAGAACAGGAATTTGTACACAATTCAAAGGTGGGCCCAGTGCTGCACAGACATTAAGTGATGTTTTTGATGTAACTGTCACTCCCGAAAAGGAATTATTCGTCTGTGTCCAATGTAGTTTGACGATTCGTTCCTTGGACACCAAAAAAAAACAATTGTCAAATGTGGAGATAAAATTTAGAAAAGTTAAAAAACCAGGCTCATACATAGCCACAAAACTACCAGCCACCCCAAGTGCCCGACAAACACCAAAGCGACAGAGAGTGATACACACGCCAAGCAGGCATACCAGTCGTAGATCAAAGACTTTTTCACCTGGAGAAAAGGTGAATATAATATTGTGTGTGTGTGTGTGTGTGTGTGTGTGTGTGTGTGTGTGTGTGTGTGTGTGTGTGTGTTACGTTTACGAGTTTTAGATTAGTGTAACTTCAAAACAGACATGCAGATGTTGCTATTGAGCATAAAAAGTCGCCAGGTTATCTTTTAAATTCCAAAAATTCGATGAACCCATTTATTTTCTATCAAAACATGATTTATTCAATGACATTCTGTTTACGGGTGCAAATGTATATTATTTAAAAACATATTTACATGCTTTATGTACAGTATTAATATGAGACAAGCAATTTGTTTCAATGTTCAATCAAATCTGTTTTTATTAATTCTTTAATTCTATATATAGGTGTCTACATCTGTGAAGAGCAGTCAACTGCGACAGGCACTCATCATCATCAGCAAGTCCAAGTACCACACTGGATTCCGTCGCCTGTTCAACAGCAGCAAGGCTGCAAAAAAGGCCGCTGTTAGAGTGATTTGTGAGGTTGTACGAAAAGAAGCAATCAATTTTGCTAAAACATTCGGAAACAAAAACAATAGTGCGATTGAGGACATCACCAACTTCAGTTGGGAAATTGTTTTAAAAGATGCATGGCATTTGTGCCCCACTTTGATTAAAATCATAATAGCTGCATTGACGAAGAAAGAAAACTGGAAAACAATAACGAGAAGAAGGGGTAAAACAATAATTTCTGCTAAACCTCTTGTTGGGTCACTTCTCTGCATTGTTGGTTTCATTCGAAGCTACCAGTGCAATATACTTCAACGGATGGTTTCATTATTGCTTTGGCTAGGAGGATGCAAAACAAAGGTAATGTAAAAAAGCTTTTTGATGTTTATAATGTTTAAAAATGTGAAAGACACACACACACACACACACACACACACATACACACACACACACACACACGGATCCAGGAGAATTGTTGGGGACCAGTACACAACAAGGTACCCCTGCTGATGTAAAGATATAACGGCCTTCCTCTAAGACTACGGCTTGGAATGATAAAATATTTGACACCCAAAAGCCGACGATCATTCAAAGCGCTCTAGTTTCATCGTTACTCGCCCCCAATACATTTAAACTCTGTAAACCAAGTACCATTTAAAACCTCACTATTTACTTGGTCCCATGGGTGTGCAGTTTACAGGTTTTAAAAATTACTGTTTGCTATTACATATTGCTCTACTTGTATAGGTATTTGGAAGCCTAAATCGACTTGGATTATGTCAAACCATCCAAACAACACGGAGGCGAATTGACGACATTAGACAGGATTTTGACAGCAAAGTAAAACAGTGGAGAGATATACTGTCAAAAAAAGAAAAAGGTAAATAGTTTCAACTTTAGATTAATGTTTTTTTTGACATTCATATTTCTATGTCAAGCATAATATTGAAATATTATTTCTGTTCACTAACAGTGGATTCTAAAAATTATGAAAGTATATTATAGACTGAATATGTTTTAATACAAAATGAGGTACATTCACAATACTAGTCTTAAACTTAATTTTGCTTTTCCTTGTTTGTATCACGGCAACCAGTTCCAGTCCTTGTCTTACATAACAATCACAGCAACAAAGGGCGGTCGGGTCACAGCCATTTGGCGAGACATGCACCGACTCTGATGCACATCAAAAACGGATCAAAGCCTGTCAGTGTCTGTAGAATCAACCGGCCTCGGTGGCGCAGTGGTTAGGTCATCATACATTTCAATGGGATTAATATATTTGTCAGAGAATAAATTTGCCATTTCTAGTAATATGAATGAAATATAGTTTTCTTTGGTTTTTTAAGCTTGAATCTATTTCCTGAAATTATTCTTCAATTGGTTTCACTGAAGTAATGGCGGATATGAAGAAAGCTAAATGCAGATCAAAGAAATTTATGCACTGCTTATTTTTAAGGTGGAATCTACTTTTTCTGAACATTATTGAGAAATAGAAGGCTACAACTTTGGATTAAACTATTATTTATAACAGATTTCGTGATATAAAGTATTTGTACATATTAGTACCAATCGTATAATGTTTCATGATAGCAGAACTAATGTACATTTTATTTCTATGTATTCAACACATGCATTTATATAGTAAATGAACAAAACAGAATTTATTTATTCCTGAATATATATACTATTAATATGCTATACATAGAAATATTCCACTGAAAATGGTCTATTGAAGCTGCAATCGAAGTTACAGTTATTAAGTTGTACAATATATTTTAGGATGCATACAGTAAATGTGTCATTTACAAATTGCTCATTTTGTTTGAAGAATTTATCTTGTTGTAGACTGATGTAAAATAAGGTCGCAGTAGTTTGTAACTCCGGACTTGTAATTACGGACTGGTGATCTCGACCCGGTAATCTCGGCGCACATCTATTTGTTACTGATTTTTTTTCACCCATTTCTTTTTTATTCAAATTCTTTAGCGTAGGTAGGCATTGTATGAAGGTTTTCTAAAAGACGGGAATATTTCATATTAAGATGTATGTAACAAGAGAGCAGGTTTTTGTTAAGTTCAATTAAATATAATATAATATTTTAAAAAAGGTTAACATATACATGTATCTTAAATGGTGCCATAAGACTAATATAGATGCATCTATGTAATATAAACCAATATAATTCAATACAATGAAAAAAAGTCTTTAAATGAAAATGTTTGTATATCTATGTGTAGTTTGACATCCCAACTATAAAATCATGAAAACTGCTTCATGTTGCCATAGTTACAGTGATACATATGTATTTTAAATATTTCACGTAAATCACGTAAGTTTGCAACCGTCAGTACTCTTTTCCGTGATATGTTGGACCGTGAATACTAGGCTAGTTAAATAATAATAACAATACATGTAAAATATAATTAGTAAAAAAAAAACCTCAAATTAAATTAACTTCTTTTGGGTATCGCATAACAAATACGTATCGCTGATGGCCTTTAAGAACTCAAAGCAGTAATACAATTAGTTTTTTGCATCCAGTAACACTTTGATGCCGGCCGAGATTATTGGGTCGAGATTACCAGGCAGTGATTATCGAAGTTACCGGTATTTTTAAAATAGAACACTTTCAAACTAACTGTTGAATTAAATAGCATTTTTTAAATATAACATGTTGTCATTTTTATTTAAAAAAAAAAGATGAAGGCGTAAGAGATGAAACAGTCGATGCACTTCCTACACTGGATGATGTCTGGGAGGACGTTGGGGAGGTGGATGATTTGTCTGCAGCTGACACGTTTGATACAGAGACAAGCTCAAACACCAATGAAAGTAAAGATGAAACGGTGGACATGAGCTCCGAACCGAGTGCAGAGTTGGGTGCATGTTCCGGAGAATCGCCTAATATCTCTGAAGGTGCACACACAAACATACACCAAGTACAATTATTAATACGTTCACCCTGTCGCAGCATAATCACTGAAACATTGTGTAGTAGTGTCTTCTGTATATATATGGGTTTTTGCAATCAATTGAAACTTTCATTGCAATTTTTTTTAATACGACTACCTAGCCTTCTATTTTTAGCAGATGTGTTTACTATGTCTACGTTTTTGCCGTTGGATTGTTTGTCCATTGTGTAATTAGCCCAATTACAATGTAAAAATTGTCCAATACTAATGTAAGTGTTTTGAACGAAGTTTTAGACAATGCATATACGTAAACACGGTTAATGGAATTCCAGTTTCCAACCGATTATAGTAATGAACTCTCAAATGGCATGCTAGTCGGGTCAGTCGATTGTCAGAGCGGTAAATTCAAGTACTGCCAATGTACACGTGTTTTTAATAGTATAAGGAATGAGTCCATATTCCAAAATGTTTCGTGTAAATTAAATATTACTTACTCATTTCAATGAATTGTAACAAACTTGTGTTATTGTTGGTATGTGATCATTGAAAATATTTATCATTTAATATTGATGGGCATTACCTGCTTAGAAAATGTATGTATGGAAATAAGACAAAAAACGTAATATGTTTCAGGATTCTTTTATTCAGTAATTCAATACTTTTTCTTTCAGTTTCTAACATTGGTAGACTGTATCAATAAAACTATTATAAAGAAACCGTCCTGTAGACCTTCCCAAAAACGTCTCATAATTTTCCAACATACACACATTTATTCCTTAGTCCAAAGAGGATGTTATGACGTGTGACTTTGATGCTTTGCTTTTCCTACATACCATTTTGTTTATTAAAAAAAGAAAAGCAAACTTTCATCTGGGTTCTTTTTAGTATACAAATAATTGATAATAAAATATGTCTTCTCTTTTCTTATACATTTTTATTTTTCTTCCAGGGTCCCATCCATCTGAATCCATTGAATCTGAAAGTGCAAACATACCTATTTATGATGCTAACAAGCATTTTCACTTTGATATAACGTTTGATAATGTTAATCAGAAGATTGGTGTCAGACATCACGTTCGGGGAAAAAAGAATACCATGTTGAATATGGTGCAGTCGTATGCCACATTAGAAAGAGTTGCAAGTTGTGGCCTGTCAAACACATTGCCAAGTGCAGATGACATAAGACAAATTAGTCTTTCAGATATGTTGCCTTCAGACACAGATGAGCTGGAACTGAAGAATGAGCTGAAGACGATGGTAAAGAGAATTCTAAGGAAATACATTCCAGTTTTTGAAAACGTGGATGTTGAATGGTCGATTTCACATCAGTACTCCCAACAGGCGTCTTATAAAAGTGAAATTGTAAGTGATTTATTCTTTCAGGCTCTGTAATTTAACAGGCGCGAATCCAGGATTGTTCAATAGCGGGGTCCAAAATCCGTTAATGTTTTGGAAATTAGAAATAAAAGATTCTTGACAATTGGACGGAATAAGTTTGGATTTTTCTAATATTCTGTAATAAATGTTGTTTGACCCAAAATAGTGAAGGCCCGGGCCCCTTGTACCCCTTCCTGAATCCGTGCTTGGTTAACCATGCATGTCATTGGTTTAAATTTGTCAGTTGATCCCTAACTAACCAGTCATTTCACATTTTACATTTACATAATTTAATCGCAAATCTAACAGATGCATAGCTCGACAATGTATTGATTTGTACTTGGGGGTCTTCCCACTCGAACCAGTGCCTCACGACAGTTAATTGAAATGCCTTGGTCTGTGGTATCCTGTCTTGGAGAAAGCACACATAAAATATACATTTATGCTAATAGTAAAATATAGCATGTTTCCTCTGAGAATAATCCAATGTGTGAAATCCAATAGCCGACATCAATGTGCTTTATTGATGTGCTTTACTGATGTGCTTTACTGTTTAACAGGTGCCTTTGGGAATCTTGAACAAAGACGAGTCTTCTACTGCTGGGATGATTGAAATCATGGAACATTACAAACAGTATGTGCCACAGGGCATACATGGCAAACCTATGAGTTTGTTGCTTTATTGTGACGGATTGAGTTGTGAAAGAATAGATGGTGCACAGCGTGCCCGGATAAATGGTGAAGACGAGTGGGCACGCCTTGACATGTATGAGCCTGGTATACAGGAATGGCACAAGCGACTGATGTATGTGCAGGTAAGGTTTCATTATTATTATTTTATTATTATTATTATTATTTCGTCAGAAATCACAACTATTTATTAAATACCAATTGACCATAGTTTAACATGTTCTCCATAACTATCTTCATAAACATACCTAGTACAAATAAAACCTACAGCAGCGCACACACACACACACACACACACACACACACACACACACACACATATATATATATATATATATTTTTTATTTACACTCATACACATATTTAGTATGTTTTTAAGCTTCGAATGGGCAAATGAATAAGAATATCCATCAAAACGATCGCCAGTAAGATGATCAAACTAGTGTATGTACATGGTGAAGTATGTTTGCTTCCTATTTTCATGTTGTCTCCACAAATTGAAAATGTCATTCGGACATTGTTACATTTCCAAACAACTGGACTAATTTTTTCATTTTCAATGAAGAAGACCAAAATGTGTCAAAAGAGATTGTATTAACTGAATGCCCTCAGGTAATAAATATGTTACAGTTAAGAATCATACAGATATCTCAAATCATTACATATCAACGTGATAATGTTCCTTTCAATGTATGAATAAGTAATCAGTATTTCAAATCATTTTCATTTTAGGATACCTATGATGAGCTATTTAAATTTGAAAGCCACAGAGAGAAAGGAACATTATATAATTTGAAACAGGTCTTTGATCACACAGGTGTATCAAAAAACATTATGGAATGTTTCAATAAGGCTGAGGAACTTCTCGTATTCTCAACAGAAGGACTGACACTTTTGAACTTTATGTCGCTTACCGAAATGGACAACATTTCATCTGTACCACTTTGCTTACCAAACTCCAAATACGAAAGGGAGCTTTATATGGACGATGTTGCTGACAGGATCATTGACTCAGTGTTTTATTCATCAAACACAAAGAATGTTCTCCATGTTGCAAGTGACAAAAATTCAGAAACTGGGATGTACTGTATTTGTAAGTTAGACATAGGTGGAACAATGGTTTATTGTAACAACACGGCCTGTACATTTGGATCATGGTTCCATTTGGAATGCTTAGAAATGGACGAAGCCGATGTTCCTGAAGGGGATTGGTTTTGTTCAGAAGAGTGTAAAACATACAGTAACACAAACAAAACGAAGAAAACAAGGAAAACTATGAACAAATTCATCGACATACAAAATCTGTATGTAAAGAGGTTGCTTTGGCGAGGATTAAATGACATTGCAAGGCATGATGCAGTTATTGAAAATGATGGACCAAGAATGATAATGCACTGGAAGTTTGATATGGTTGATTTCTATAACAAACATCACCCCAAATATTTCATATTTGGTCACAGGTTGCTTGCCAATATAGCAGGAGCTACTTCTGAAAGAATGAGACACGCTCTTCTGTGGGAAAGAACAGTGAATGTGCATGGAGGTAAACGAAAAAATGTACCAAAGGATCTCCATTGCGAGCATTTAAACAATGAATACAAAGAAAATAGTAGAAAGGCTGGTGGTCAGCTAACAGAGAAAACTGTAGGTAGGCACAGTCAAATGCTTGGAATAGGCAAGATACTTGACAGAGTATTTGATGAGAAGGTTGTCAGCAGACCAACTCCCATGAGAAAACATGGAAAGGTTGACAGGACACCAGATGTTTTAAGGATGGTTGGAATGCTACACCATATGGAACTTTTCCAAGTAAAGACTGGGAGATTTTTCAAGGGATTTGAAAATTTCTACATAGAAGGGGGCATAAAAAACCCAAAACAATTCAGGCAAAGAATGGACAAACACATGGAAACGTTGGCTAAAACAAGAGAGATGAAAATAGATAATTAGTTTTTTGTGACAAACTGATGATAAGCAACATAAAAAATCAATATTGAAATGAAACAGTGAAATATTGAAATGAAACATTGAACTATTGAAACATTGTAATGATATGTAATCAGTTCTGTACAAACATGTGACATATCAAGCATTAATCCAGTTAACTGCCATGGAATCATTACTGTGCTTGTGTCAAGTAAAATTCTATGATGGCTAGTAGTGTACTGTTTTTGCTAGGACATGTGCATTTCAAGCAACAGACGTAACAGCACAAACATCCTAAACATTGACAGCTTTGAGCACACATGTTGTCACAAGCAGACTTGTTAGCTAGACATTTAATTTCCGTTTCATTATCCGGAGATAAAGCAAAGTACTTCAGACAATAAACTCGTTGGCAAGTTGGTGTGGATACAAGGTCTTGCAAGTACACATTAGTAGGACAGGTCCATGTTCTTTTGTTACTTTTTTGTACATGTTTAGCATGGCTGTATGGTGCTTCTTGGATACCCATAACATATCATTAAAGACTTTCTTCCATCTCTTCCACACCTACCTGCTTGTTGCCAAAGTTGCAATAAAGTAGGTGGTAGACCCCATATCACAACTATCGATATGTCTGGAATGTCAATGCCCATACCCACAGCAACAGTGGCTATCAGAACTCTTATAAATCCACCAGGCGTGATGAACTTTTCCATAATACGCTCTTTGGAGCAGGTGTCTGTATGTGCATGATACATTTCAACAAGTCTATTTTCAATGTGTACATCGCCTGTGTATGCATTTTCATTCAGTGTTGAATGTAGCCATATGTATAATCGGTGACACATATTTACTAAATTGACATATACAAGAACTTTTTTCATGTGTACACCATGTTGTAAAATGCCATCTTTTATCCACTTGAGTTCCTCTTCATATTTCTCAGTAGATTTTAGTGTAGAAATCATGATGTTAGGCCTGGAATAGTAAAACAATGGTTGTAGTTAGAAGATGTTTTTGGTATTATTTTTATGTGTTTTGATTTATGATATTTATCTATGATAGTTTCATTTAAATTACACATATGCATGCAACAGAAAATACATTATGTGCAACAGTCCAATATTAGAATCTGAATCTGAATGTTATATATATATATATATATATCTTGTTTTCCATTGAGTGTTAAATATATATATATATATATATATATATATATATATATATATATATATATATATTATATAATATATGATTCAAGCAATTCACTGTTTGTTGTTTTCCATTAAGTTTCAAACAAAGCATAAACAAAATATATACCATGTTGACAGGTGTCAAAAATAAATTTTTTAACTATTTACATTAGAATCAATGCAGTGGCGCAACAATAATTGTCTAGTATGGATAACATAAACCTACCTGTCTGGTAAAGAGCAAATCACGTTAGCATCAGTCAATCCCAAGACAGTGTCAATGTCAGCCTTTATGTCTGATGTTGCAGTAGCTGTTAAAATCAACGCTGGACATTCAAAGATGCTCTGAAGAACACTCACTTTTCTATAATCGTCTCTAAAATCCAAGCCCCTGTAATTTAATTGTACACAATTAATCAATCAAAGACGCTCTTATATATATATATATATATATATATATATATATATATAATATATAATATATATATATATGTATATAATTGTATATAATCATGTATATATATATACAAACAATTGTTGGTCATATAAACAATATCAAGTATCTGTTTGAAAAATTTTAAAAATATTTGTCATGTATGCGTCACATTATGTAATAAAACATAAGGTATGTAAGTTTTAATCAAGTCAACAAACTATAGGTATGTGGGTGATATTATTAGTGATCTGCTTATAGTTTATCTCTGAAATGCATGTACCATGACATATCTTAAAACATGTTTATATGATTTGTAAACAGACTGACTTTCAATTAAATTATTTTATGCCAAAATATAACTTATTGGGAATATCGCACCATTCTGATATGCAATACGCCTCGTCGTATGCAATTACACACAGTTTTTTTCCGTAGACCTCTTGCACTATGTTCTTCCAGTATTTTGATGTTATGGCCTCTGGAGATGCAAACAACACAGTTGATTTACCTTGCTTTATATCTGAAATTGAAGTATATTTTGTGACATATAAGAATGCGCTGGTGAAAATACCCATAGCCCTAAGCAACTGACAGCAATGTGCCATTTGAAAATAAAACTAATGTTATCTGGGCAGATGTACTTTTTCTGTTGAAGAGTGCCAAATAAGAGCACTTTTTATTTTATTAGGGCAACTCCGACAAACACTTTGCATTTAAGACATCCGTGATCCCCTGTAAATGCACCCAACTTAGTACGGTTATTCTTGACAATATACAGATAACAGGTTTATAATCAATTACAAAGACTAGTACATTACTGATGCACAGATAGCAGAATTAATCATATTAATAGTAAATTTACAAATATATATTTATATATTTTAACTTGGAATGAATGTCGACATACATAATTAATTGGAAATGATGCATACATAATAGCAAATTTACAAATAAATAATTGTTTCGTTTCAATTTGAAAGGAATATCGATAGACAAAATTGAAATGCAACATGTGAAAGCCAAACGGCCCATTCAGACTGAAATTTGCAGACTATTACTAGGGCCACTTGATTTGTATCTAGAATATATAAACCGAAAATGCTTATGAAAGATGGTATCAGAAAAACAATTAAAGATGTAAACGGCACACATTACCATTACTCACCATTAACGGATTCGCTTTCCATATGTTCATATATACCATGGGCACTGATATTATGATCCCGTAAAGACTTCACTTGATTTTTTATTAGTGACGTCAGCTAGTGTGTAATTTCCCCGTGTGCATCTTAAAAAACCGGAAAATTTTAATATTGTGTAGCTTATCGGTCAGTAACATAATTGCATTCTTCATTTGATTGATATGATTGTAAAACGTACAGGTTATATAGATATGTATATGCTTATATGCTTATATGCAAGTAAATATTATAACACCAAACATGTCTTTCTTTTAACTGTTTAAAATGTAAAATTATTGTTTGAATTTTTTTTTTAATCGGAGAGGTTATTATTTTCATAAACAAATCAGCAGCAACGTCAGTCAAAAAAGAACTTGTAAATCAGCGACAAATATCATTGTCGTACTGTTAACTGCCAATGCGTATCGATGGGTAATCTCATTAATTGTGGCTACATTCTACGTTGAAAAAAGTTGTAAACCTTTTTTTAAAACTCCCACACCCCCTCTCGTTCTGAGTACAGTTTGTGGCCCTGATCAGAAATCGTGGTAGCGTACTTGAACATCAAACTGATATAAGCAGGTTAATTCCCGACATCGGACCTGGCAGTCATTTGTGGCCATACATGCATACGGCGAAACTCATCGCCATCGGTCCCTAGGCGTCAGCTTGTCTACTATGACGGGAACTCCTGTCTACAGCTGATCATTGAGTATTGTGTTACAGAATCGGTCTTTGTTCAGTTGTTGAAAACAATTGGGCTGTGTTCTACGTAGGTTAATTCATTGTCAATAATTATTAACTACCATACATATATGTGATTTACATTTGGGGCTGGAAGGGGGTAAAGTTTGATTAGCCATTTAGTAGCGGAGTTGGGGTTTTGGTGGTTATGGGTATCCCGGGGGGTGGTTGATGGGGTGGTTGGGCGGGTTGGGTTTTCCTGTAGGGTTTTCTTTGTTGGTATGAGGTACGGGGGGGGTGCAGGGTGGGTTGAGTGACTGGCGGGACCTGCTGGGGTTGGGGTGGGGGTAGTAGGGGGTGGGTGGGTTGAGGAGCTGGTGGGACCTGCTGGGGTTGGGGTGGTGGTTGTAGAGGGTGGGTGGGAGGGGGTGGAGGTGGGGTTTGGGGCTGAGGTAGTGGTGAGGGTAAGGGTGGAGGTGGGGTTTGGGGCGGAGGTAGTGGTGGGGGTAAGGGAGGGTGGGGGGATGCTATTGGAGAAGGTGGTGGTGAGAGGGGTGGTTTGGTTAGTTGGCGGAGTGGTTTTACTGAGTTTCTTGTTGACTGGCGCTACTGATTTTTTGGTGAGTTGCCCTACTTTTTGCCCTCTGGTTTTTAAGAAGTTGGTTGCTTTGAGATTGTTTTTAATTGGGCTTCTACTTTTATGGTACGCTAACCTTTTTATTGCCGTAGCTCTAGGGGGCAGTTTGGTTGTTGGGATACCTGTTTGGTTTTTACCTAGAGATGTAGGAACGTGGTGTGGACAGCTGGGATGAGTACTGGTTTTGTAAATATATTATATTTTGGTAAAAAATACATTTTAAAAATATATAATACATGTATTCAGAACGGCAACATGTTATATTTTAAAGATGGTCAGAAGTTGGAAAATGTTGTAATTATTAATAGTAATGTTGTATATTCTTTGGGAATATATTGTATATTATTAATTTCAAATATTGTATATTTGGTCTTTTATTCTGTAAGCTAGAATATGAAGAATTATAAATGAATTATTACAATGTTTTGGAGAAGTGATAAGTTGGTGGTTTTGAAATGCGAATGTAGTGTTACGGTTTGGGGTACCACTAGCCCGAGTACTCTGACTGTAAGAGAGCTAGACGGATATTTGGACATAAATACGCTCTCATTACAGTCAGAGACCAATCTATGTATATTTTTGGCAATTCCTGACTACCAAACGGTAGGCAACGATTCCCGCTCTAATATCACAACAATCCTATGTTTGACGTCAAATACCTTTACATCGATCATTTTCGAGTTAACTGATACAAAAAAATCCACATATTAATCACTAATACACCTACTACAGAAAGAAACCCAACAGCACCCACATTCAGCTACGCTTCGTGACACACCGTCGCAACAATTACAAAGCTCGGCGATCTATTTCGAGACGTAGATCACGTGATCGCCCACTGGGCGATTCCGCCTTGTGCAGCAGTTACAGGGGCCGTCTCATACTAAGCGACGTTACAACATGGAAGAGTTGGCTAATGCCGTTTGGGATGAATTACAACATGGATTAGTTTCGTTTTGTGTTTCTGCGATAGAATGTGCATGCTGTTAAGAACGTTTCGAGGATAAAAGTGGACGGTTGCGTAGAACAGGAATTTGTGCACAATTCAAAGGTGGGCCCAGTGCTGACCGACATTAAGTGATGTTTTTGATGTAAAGACTTCACTTGATTTTTTTATTAGTGACGTCAGTGGTGACACAACTAAGATAGTGTGTAATTTCCCCGTGTGCATCTTTAAAAAAAAAACAGAATTTTTTTAATATTGTGTAGCTTATCGGTCAGTAACATAATTGCATTCTTCATTTGATTGGTATGATTGTAAAACGTACAGGTTTATAGATATGTATATGCTTATATGCAAGTAACTATTATAACACCAAACATGTCTTTGTTTTAACTGTTTAAAATGTAAAAATTGTGTTTGAATTTTTTTTTTAATCGGAGAGATTATTATTTTCATAAACAAATCAGCAGCAACGTCAGTCAAAAAAGAACTTGTAAAGCAGCGACAAATATCATTGTCGTACTGTTAACTGCCAATGCGTATCGATGGGTAATCTCATTAATTGTGGCTACATTCTACGCTGAAAAAAGTTGTAAACCTTTTTTTAAAACTCCCACACCCCCTCTTGTTCTGAGTACAGTTTGTGGCCCTAATCAGAAATCGTGGTAGCAACGAGCGTACTTGAAACTGATATAAGCAGGTTAATTCCCGACATCGGACCTGGCAGTCATTTGTGGCCATACATGCATACGGCGAAACTCATCGCCATCGGTCCCTATGCGTCAGCTTGTCTACTATGACGGAACTCCTGTCTACAGCTGATCATTGAGTATTGTTACAGAATCGGTCTTTGTTCAGTTGTTGAAAATAATTAGGCGGTGTTCTACGTAGGTTAATGCATTGTCAGTAATTATTAACTACTATACATTTATGTGATTTACATTTGCTTGGATAAAACGATCGTTCATATAAAATTAGTTATTAAGCAAACAGAATACTTACAACCAACCCAAAACAAAATTTGAACTATTTTATTACTTAATTTACTAGTATCCTAGCGCACTTTTTTTCTTTATTTTTCTTTTTGCTTTTTAATGAGATATTACACCACAGTTTCACATTTGAGTCATTTCCGCATATTTCTTGGGGAGTGGGTTTCAGCTAGGTCGTTTGAGTGTTCGCGTCGCAGGATCGAACAACCTCGATGGATCCATTAAACCGATTGATTTTTTTGTCGTTCCAACCAATGCACCAGAACTGGTCAGTGGCCGTGGTATGTGCTGTCCAGCCTGTGGGAAAGTACATATAAAAGATCCATTGCTAATGTAGCGGGTTTCATCTCCAATACTCATGTCAGAGTTACCAAATGTTTGCCATCCAATATTTTGCAGTAACAAACATTGCCATCCGTCCCCTTAACGCCTCAGAATACAGCTTATGATACCCCATCCCCTCAAGAGCGTTACGTAATTGTTGAGAGAAAAAAACCCACACACTCTACTACTGTACTAATGACTAATTCATAAAACATAAAATAATCAAATTAAATTACTACTTTATCTTTCATAAGGAGGCAGTACGTAGCACATACTTTTGCCGTATCCTGTCGATAACACCCCAAATGTATCCTTCAAATTCAAAATGGAATCAATAATGTGTAATTGTTTTGGTTTAATGACGTAATTAAATCCAAATTCATCCCAAACGGCATTAGCCAACTCTTCCATGTTGTAACGTCGCTTGGTATGAGACGGCCCCTGTAACTGCTGCACAAGGCGGAATCGCCCAGTGGCGATCACGTGATCTACGTCTCGAAATAGATCGCCGAGCTTTGTAATTGTTGCCACGGAGTGTCACGAAGCGTAGCTGAATGTGGGTGCTGTCGGGTTTCTTTCTGTAGTATGTGTATTAGTGATTAATATGTGGATTTTTTTGTATCAGTTAACTCGAAAATGATCGATGTAAAGGTATTTGACGTCAAACATAGGATTGTTGTGGTATTAGAGCGGGAATCTTTGCCTACCGTTTGGTAGTCAGGAAATGCCAAAAATATACATAGGTTGGTCTCGGACTGTAATGAGAGCGTATTTATGTCCAAATGTCCGTCTAGCTCTCTTAGTCAAGAGTACTCGGCTAGGGTACCACTTGATTATTATTGTAATGACGTTAGAGTGGTTATTTTTGTGGTAGCGGTAAAGCTAGCCATTGGGAAGCCTATTGAATAGTTTGTGTGTGCACGGAGAGATTAGTCTATACAGACTGTTATTGGTGAAATGTGATATTTAAAATTGAGGTGCACTTTTGGAGACTGTTAATGTAAGGGTCTTGTTTACCTCGACACATAAGGTGCGACGACGGGGCAATACGTACCATGTTTATGTTGATCCATTTGTTGTTATAGGTTTTTGTTTGATTAATATGGAAGGCTGGAAGGCTCGAGGTGAATGACTTTACAAGATGTGAACCACTGACGGGCTAGCGTCGTGGCAATGACGGAATCTGAAGTAACCATGGAAGATCTTGTTATTGTTGCCGATATGAACCTACCTTTGTTGCAGGACAGATTCGCAAGCCATCTACGTCGGATGCGACTTTTGTTTAGTTAGCAACTGTTTGGACTTTGAGGGTGTAAACTACTAAATCAAATCCCATAGACGACAATAGTAACAGACATGGCTAAAACTCCTACCTGCAACGTATCAATCGACATAGATGCCACGGATATAAATACTACCACCCCTCACCCTTAAAGTGAAACACAAAGTGGGTGTCAAGCTGCTCATTTCTGAGATAACGGGTAGCGTCTATGACTACCCTAGTTCCGCACAAAATTTGAGTACTTTTTTTTTTACAGGTACCCCATACATGTTCTAAGCACAAGGCTACTTGACACAGTGGTACTAGATGAAATAAAATTGCATACATTTTTAGCACAGATGAAACTTTTTTTCTTTTCTTTTTTTACAACCAACACTCTCACATTTATAACCAATCACAGGACTTCTGGTGTTCACTTCTCTATCAAAAGTTCGGTGCACCTCGAACTTTGACCCAGCCGGAAGTTATTTGGTTTAGTACTAACTTGAAACTGAATTAATTTGTCAACAACTGTTCACTTTGAAACTGAATTAATTTGTCAGTGATTTGATCGGGGGGGGGGGGGGGGGGGGGGATTATATATAAAAGTAGAATCGCGATTTAATGTAAACTGAAGACATTTTAGAAATTAAATATATATTTTATTTTACTATTTGTTTTCATTTTTGTTTAGAATGTTCAGGTAGTGTCCAATTCAAGCCCTTGGTCAGTCCTGATGTGACAAAGTGCAAGGACTGTAAATAACTTTGTCGAAAAGATGTTAAAATTTGCTTAAAACCATTTGTTGTTGGTGGTTTGTCTTTGGTTTTTTGGTTTTGTCTTAATTTTTGGGTGTTTTTCTGTGTTTTTTGAGGATATGTAAGAAATAAAATAATACATTCGTGTCCGTTAGATACCATTTATCTCACAACTTGTTTAAAAACTATCAAACTAGCTTTCACTCGTTAGATACATTTTAAAACAACTCGTGAGGTAATTGATATGTCACTCATGTATTCTGTCTCTCTCTTTCTCTCTCTCTCTCTCTCTCTCTCTCTCTCTCTCTCTCTCTCTCTCTCTCTCTCTCTCTCTCTCTCTATATATATATATATATATATATATAAATATATATATATATATATATATATATATATATATATATATAATATATATAATATATAATATAATAATATATAATATATAATATAATATATAATATAATATAATATAATATATAAATAAACTTGTAGAAACAGGCCCGTACGACGGCCCAAAGTAGTTAGGGGGTCCGGGGGCATATCCCCGAAATCTTTTTAAATCTAGAAAACAGGAGATGCATTCTGGGAAGTAAATTCTCGCACGCACCTCCCCCCCCCCCCCCACCCCCCGCGTACGGGCCTGGGAAATGGGGGTAAGGTCACAAAACTGGTAGATACACACGGAAAGCTGCGAGCCCCATTTCCCAGGCCCGAGCGCAGGGGGGTGGGGGGGGGGGTGGGGGGCGACAATTTACTTCCCAGGATGCAGGAAAATGGATCTCCTGTTTTCTAGATTTAAAAAGATTTCGGGGACATGCCCCCGGACCCCTTAACTACTTTGGGCCGTCGATTATGCACCCCACACACCCCTATAAATTGCTGCGTACGGGCCTGTTAACACAAGTTATATTTTTATAGACTTGCTAAAGGGTGACTATATTAAAAGCATTATAAAATGTTTCGGGGCATTTAGGAATACAAAGCTTGGGAGTTAATGGATAGGAGAATTCATGTGTTACCAATATCGAAATCCTTTAGGGATTAGGGTCTCATATATATATATATATATAACACTTTTTCTGTAACGTCATAAAATAAAATTCAGTTTTATTTTTCAGTAAAAATTACATCTTATAAAGTTGTTGCAAGAGTACTTACACATTTTATAACCCTACCCCTATTTCCTCAACAGCAATATTTCAATGAAATTTTTAAAATATTTATTAGGATGGGCAAGGAAAAAATAAGGTAAATACAAGTTAGTCCAATAGAAATGGAAGCAGTCGTCTCATCCCTTGGAGTTAGGGTCTCGCATAATACGTTTTTTACATTATTATCCATATGGTTATAACCAGTATGACCCACGTGTATCATGATTACACGTGCACAACTAATGACGTAATTTTGTGAATCGACGTCATAACTTGATACCGCTTCCACAGTGTAATCGCTTATTAATTTATAAACACAATATTCAACTAGAGCCATATTTATTACACTGTATACATCCAGAACACTGTAAAGCTTTTACTAAATTACGTCTCGGTGACCACAAATTAAGAGACTGGGCGCCATACAAAACCCTTCACACCAGTGGAAGAACGTTTATGTGACCACTGCAATGTAATTGAAGATGAATACCATCGTATCACAATATGTAAGAAATATAATAGTCAACGTGTCAAATTATATGCATATCTAACTTTCCATAATTACCTATTTAAAAGTATGAGTATGCAAGAGAAATTTATATATATTATGCAAAACCAAAATCCAGCCTCTGCTGGTGCGGTATGCAAATTTGTTCACGATTATACATGTATTGCCCATAATTAGTCCTTATTTAGTCATTTTGTTTGTTTCTTGTTTATGCATATGTTTTGTATCCAGTTCCGTATGTGGAATGTTTATATGCAATAAAGTTTTTATCTTTTATCTTTTTTCGGAAAATTACGTCGTTTTGCTAAATACTACTTGGGTCCTCAAGTGAATTTGACGTTATGTTGGTGAGGTGCCATTAAAATGAGCTCTCATTAGATTAAAACCGATTTTAAAGTCTTATTGTATTGATTTCAACCCGATTGTAATGTACAGCATAACCTGGTGACACCAAGTGTAACTATGCCGGGATTGTTTGATACAACATACACATCATTCAATCAACCCGATTGTAATGTACAGTATGACCTGGCGACACCAAGTGTAACTATGCAGGGATTGTTTGATACAACATACACATCATTCAATCAACCCGATTGTAATGTATGACCTACTGACACCAAGTGTAACTATGCCGGGATTGTTTGATACAACATACACATCATTCAATCAACCCGATTGTAATGTACAGTATGACCTAGTGACACCAAGTGTAACTATGCAGGGATTGTTTGATACAACATACACATCATTCAATCAACCAGATTGTAATGTACAGTATGACCTGGTGACACCAAGTGTAACTATGCCGGGATTGTTTGATACAACATACACATCATTCAATCAACCCGATTGTAATGTACAGTATGACCTAGTGACACCAAGTGTAACTATGCCGGGATTGTTTGATACACATCATTCAATCAACCCGATTGTAATGTACAGTATGACCTAGTGACACCAAGTGTAACTATGCCGGGATTGTTTGATACAACATACACATCATTCAATCAACCCGATTGTAATGTATGACCTGGTGACACCAAGTGTATCTATGCCGGGATTGTTTGATACAACATACACATCATTCAGTCAACCCGATTGTAATGTAGAGCATGACCTGGTGACACCAAATGTAACTATGCAGGGATTGTTTGATACAACATACACATCATTCAATCAACCAGATTGTAATGTATGACCTAGTGACACCAAGTGTAACTATGCAGGGATTGTTTGATACAACATACACATCATTCAATCAACCCGATTGTAATGTACAGTATGACCTAGTGACACCAAGTGTAACTATGCCGGGATTGTTTGATACAACATACACATCATTCAATCAACCAGATTGTAATGTATGACCTAGTGACACCAAGTGTAACTATGCAGGGATTGTTTGATACAACATACACATCATTCAATCAACCCGATTGTAATGTACAGTATGACCTAGTGACACCAAGTGTAACTATGCCGGGATTGTTTGATACAACATACACATCATTCAATCAACCAGATTGTAATGTATGACCTAGTGACACCAAGTGTAACTATGCCGGGATTGTTTGATACAACATACACATCATTCAATCAACCCGATTGTAATGTACAGTATGACCTAGTGACACCAAGTGTAACTATGCAGGGATTGTTTGATACAACATACACATCATTCAATCAACCAGATTGTAATGTACAGTATGACCTGGTGACACCAAGTGTAACTATGCCGGGATTGTTTGATACAACATACACATCATTCAATCAACCCGATTGTAATGTACAGTATGACCTAGTGACACCAAGTGTAACTATGCCGGGATTGTTTGATACACATCATTCAATCAACCCGATTGTAATGTACAGTATGACCTAGTGACACCAAGTGTAACTATGCCGGGATTGTTTGATACAACATACACATCATTCAATCAACCCGATTGTAATGTATGACCTGGTGACACCAAGTGTATCTATGCCGGGATTGTTTGATACAACATACACATCATTCAGTCAACCCGATTGTAATGTAGAGCATGACCTGGTGACACCAAATGTAACTATGCAGGGATTGTTTGATACAACATACACATCATTCAATCAACCAGATTGTAATGTATGACCTAGTGACACCAAGTGTAACTATGCAGGGATTGTTTGATACAACATACACATCATTCAATCAACCCGATTGTAATGTACAGTATGACCTAGTGACACCAAGTGTAACTATGCCGGGATTGTTTGATACAACATACACATCATTCAATCAACCAGATTGTAATGTATGACCTAGTGACACCAAGTGTAACTATGCAGGGATTGTTTGATACAACATACACATCATTCAATCAACCCGATTGTAATGTACAGTATGACCTAGTGACACCAAGTGTAACTATGCCGGGATTGTTTGATACAACATACACATCATTCAATCAACCAGATTGTAATGTATGACCTAGTGACACCAAGTGTAACTATGCCGGGATTGTTTGATACAACATACACATCATTCAATCAACCCGATTGTAATGTATGACCTGGTGACACCAAGTGTAACTATGCAGGGATTGTTTGATACAACATACACATCATTCAATCAACCCGATTGTAATGTACAGTATGACCTAGTGACACCAAGTGTAACTATGCCGGGATTGTTTGATACAACATACACATCATTGAATCAACCATATTGTAATGTATGACCTAGTGACATCAAGTGTAACTATGCAGGGATTGTTTGATACAACATACACATCATTCAATCAACCCGATTGTAATGTAGAGCATGACCTGGTGACACCAAGTGTAACTATGCAGGGATTGTTTGATACAACATACACATCATTCAATCAACCAATTCAATACGTTTTTGTTTTGTATTTTCTTGTTAATACTTTCCCTATCTCTTTCCTTAACTTTGTACCTACAATTAGATCACGTCACGTGCAAAACCACCACCAATTTCTTATCTTCATGTTGACTAGCCTGCCTGACCTCTGTAAAAAGGAATATATTAATATTTTCAAATTGCCCAATGGGTAATGACAGAAGCTTACAGAGCGTCTGTCGGGCTTTTCAATATTAGGGTGAGATCATGGAGTTATCGCATTCGATCCACATTTAACTTTGATAGTTCGTACATGTTCGATGAATTCGTAGAATTCAAGACTCTGTTTTTCTCCATATCCATGGCTACAGCTCTCATGACTTGTCTTTACATAATTCAGATGTCTCAAAAATCAAACCCGATTCTTCTTTTTATTCTAATTCTATTGTGCAATGATGTTGAATCAAATCCCGGGCCAAACCAAAACACTGAAAATTATGAACAATTATCAATCTTCCACTTAAATATACGTAGCTTTAATACGCAATAAACTCTGTATACCAGAACTTTCGGAAATACTTACTGACTTTCACATCCTATGCTTCACTGAAACCCATCTTGATAATCAGGTATCCAATAAGGAAATAAAGATAGATCACTATGACGAACCGTACAGAAGGGACCGTACCAATCACGGAGGGGGTGTCGCAGTTTATGTCGATTCACATCTAGCCCATACACGACGATACGACTTAGAAACGCCTTATGACGAAATAATATGGGTACAAATTAAACTTAAACAGAAATCACTACTATTATGCGTGGTATACCGCCCAAATACAACACAGACAACATTCTGGGACAGGTTAGACTATTCGATAGAAAAAGCTTTAGGTATATGCGGCAACATTATTATTGTCGGTGACCTCAATCAAGATTTACTCTCGTCAAAACGAAACAAGCTGCACGAGTTAATAATGCACAAACACTTGTTCAATGTAATTGACACCCCGACACGTGTAACAGCGAACAGTGCGACACTTATTGACCCAATTCTTATCACAAATGCATGTGAAATCAACGAGAGTGGCGTTATACCGTTATCCGCGATTGTTAGCGATCATAAAATAACATACATTGTATTAAATAATTTCAAATGCACTGCTAGAGCATATGAAAGAGTAATATGGCTTTATAATAAAGGTGATTTCGAAAAATTGAAAAAATTAATTACGAATGAACTATGGCAATTAATATTTGAAAATTCTGAAAATGTTGTTATTGCATGTGATAAATTTGAAACTGTAATTAAAAATCACATTAAAAATAGTATATAGCATCGCACTGTTACTATTCGACCTAACGATAAACCATGTTTTGATAGTAAACTACGGAAAGAATTACGAATTGGAGACTGACTTCGAAAAAAAGCGCTAAAATCTAAACGACCAACGGATGAACGTAAATACAAAAATCAAAGAAACAAAGTCAATAATATGAAAAAAGAGCTAAAGAAGAATTTGCTAACTCCCTAGACGAAAAACTAAGAACACTTTGTAGTGAAAATAAAACCACGTACTGGCAATATATGAAATTTATTTTTAAAAACATCGATACCACAAACCATTATACCACCACTTAAAGATGCAACATCAGATGTGCCTGTATCATATACGAATTTTGAAAAAGCCGAAACGTTAAACAAGAATTTTCTATCAATTTCATCAGTTGATGATGCAAATATTGCACTTCCGAGTTTTGGACAACGTTGCAGGGAATCTTTGGAAACCTTGACAAGAACCACTGAAGAAATAATAGACATTATTAAAATAGTAGCTCCTAATAAAGCAAGTGGCCCAGATGAAATAAGCCATAAACTACTAAAACGTATTCCCAATTCCATTTCGATTCCTCTCCAATTGCTCTTTAATAAATCACTGATCTCAGCAGAATTCCCTACCAATTGGAAAATTGCCCACATAAAACCACTTTTCAAAAAAGGAGATAGAAGTTCACCAACAAATTACAGACCTATATCATTAATAAGTTGTGTTGGAAAAATATTTGAGAGAATAGTGTTTAAACACCTGTATAATTATTTCACCTTCAATAATCTACTTTATAAGTATCAGTGTGCATACCGACCCAACCACAGCACCGTGTACCAATTAATTGAATTGTATAATAAAATTTGTAAATCACTGGACAATAAAGAATATTTCTGTGCAGTTTTCTGTGACATGACCAAGGCCTTTGATCGGGTATGGCACAGGGGTTTAATCTATAAACTTAAACACTATGGCATCAGAGGCAATCTCTTAAAATGGATTAATAATTATATTTCTAATAGGAAACAAAGAGTGTATATAAATGGAACGTTATCAAATTATGGAACTCTAAAGGCTGGAGTACCTCAAGGATCCGTTTTAGGTCCCTTACTATTTTTGATCTATGTTAACGATATTGCTGATGAACTAGACTGTGTAACAAGGCTATTTGCTGATGATACAAGTATTGGAATATCGTCAAATGACATTTCAATTATAGAACGCGATCTAAACATTAATTTGTTGAAACTTTATGAATGGTCAAACAAATGGTTAGTTACCTTTAACCCAAATAAAACGAATGTATTATTGTTTTCTCTAACCAAATTAATTAATGAACCATGTCTCGTATTTGGTGACACAACTTTAAACAAATCAAAAACGCATAAACATTTAGGTTTAACTTTAGCAGATGATGCAAAATGGTCTAGTCATATTCAAAATGTATGCACATCAGCATCGGTAATGATCTCAGTATTAAGGAAATACAGACTGTTATTAAATCGTCAAACTCTAATGCGAATATATAGTACTTTTATTCGTCCCGTCCTAGAATATGCTTCAGAGGTCTGGGATGGCTGTTCCCAATTAAACGCAGATAATTTAGAAAAGGTACAACTAGAAGCTGCAAGGGTAATCACTGGCATGTCTAAATTTGCTTCACGTAATTCGCTATATATTGAAACCGGTCTTACAACACTTAGTGAAAGGAGAAAAACAAAACAACTGTGTACAATGTTTAAAATAATGAAAGGAATGACTCCCGATTTCTTAGCTAATTGTATTCCACAAAGATTAGAAGAAAGGGTTCCTTATATGTTAAGAAATCGGGAGGACATATTTACACCTTTTGCTAGAACCTGCTTATTAAAATCATCATTTATTTATTCAGCAATTGATTTATGGAATAATTTAAGCCCAGCAATTAAAAAGTGTGAAACAATATCGTCTTTCAAAAAAGCAGTAAGACCAGTGGTAAATAAAGTTCCATATTATTTTTCCTGTGGAAAAAGAATAGAAAATATATTGCATACTAGATTAAGACATGGATGTAGCCCTTTAAATGCCGATTTGTACAGATGTGGACTTACCACAGACCCTTCATGTAACTGTGGATACAGATTAGAAAACGATATCCATTTTTTCTTACAATGTAAACAATATGAACAACAGAGACTGATTCTATGTAATTCCTTATAGCTTTTTCAACCAATAGATTTACAGTTACTGTTATATGGTAGAAGCACATTAAGCGATGCCAATAATAAAGAAATATTTACTTATGTTCAAATATATATAAAACAAACTCATCGTTTTGATTAATAAAGTATTATTTAAATTACCAAAAGGATTATTTGTAAATGTGATAGCGAATTTAACTGTACGTGATGTACTATTTGTGTAATCTTTTCTATCATATTTCTTTTTCTTTCCTTTACATTATTTTGTATACAATACATTTCCTTACACTGGATATCATTGAATGTATACATGTAGTTTATATTTACAGCTATGTATTATAGGTCGCCATGTATATTGTATGAATATAGAAGAGGGCCTCGTAAGTTGTCAAACTTGTGCCCAATTCGTTTGTTCTTGGTACAATAAAATATGTTTTCAATCAACTATGCAGGGATTGTTTGATACAACATACACATCTTCCAATCAACCAGATTGTAATGTACAGTATGACCTGGTGACACCAAGTGTAACTATGCAGGGATTGTTTGATACAACATACACATCATTCAATCAACCCGATTGTAATGTACAGTATGACCTAGTGACACCAAGTGTAACTATGCCGGGATTGTTTGATACAACATACACATCATTCAATCAACTCGATTGTAATGTACAGTATGACCTAGTGACACCAAGTGTAACTATGCCGGGATTGTTTGATACAACATACACATCATTCAATCAACCCGATTGTAATGTACAGTATGACCTAGTGACACCAAGTGCAACTATGCAGGGATTGTCTGATACAACATACACATCATTCAATCAACCCGATTGTAATGTACAGTATGACCTAGTGACACCAAGTGTAACTGTGCAGGGATTGTCTGATAC
Organism: Gigantopelta aegis; assembly: GCF_016097555.1. Classification (NCBI taxonomy): domain Eukaryota; kingdom Metazoa; phylum Mollusca; class Gastropoda; order Neomphalida; family Peltospiridae; genus Gigantopelta; species Gigantopelta aegis. Next base: position 79,605,177 of record NC_054706.1, on the reverse strand, counting down.
AACATACACATCATTCAATCAACCCGATTGTAATGTACAGTATGACCTAGTGACACCAAGTGTAACTATGCAGGGATTGTGTGATACAACATACACATCATTCAATCAACCCGATTGTAATGTACAGTATGACCTAGTGACACCAAGTGTAACTATGCAGGGATTGTGTGATACAACATACACATCATTCAATCAACCCGATTGTAATGTACAGTATGACGTAGTGACACCAAGTGTAACTATGCAGGGATTGTTTGATACAACATACACATCATTCAATCAATCCGATTGTGATGTATAGTATGACGTAGTGACACCAAGTGTAACTATGCAGGGATTGTTTGATACAGCATACACATCATTCAATCAACCCGATTGTGATGTACAGTATGACCTAGTGACACCAAGTGTAACTATGCCGGGATTGTCTGATACAACATACACATCATTCAATCAACCCGATTGTGATGTAGAGTATGACCTAGTGACACCAAGTGTAACTATGCCGAGATTGTCTGATACAACATACACATCATTCAATCAACCCGATTGTGATGTACAGTATGACCTAGTGACACCAAGTGTAACTATGCAGGGATTGTCTGATACAACATACACATCTTTCAATCAACCCGATTGTGATGTACAGTATGACCTAGTGACACCAAGTGTAACTATGCCGGGATTGTCTGATACAACATACACATCTTTCAATCAACCCGATTGTGATGTACAGTATGACCTAGTGACACCAAGTGTAACTATGCCGGGATTGTCTGATACAACATACACATCTTTCAATCAACCCGATTGTGATGTACAGTA